>NW_009225666.1:0-2935 GCF_000690835.1 Fulmarus glacialis
GATTCTATGATTCTATGATTCTATGTAAATGCACAGGCCAGTAAGCTCACATCAGGCTTCAATGTTTTATCAGCTGTGGGTGGGATTTTTCCATGCCAAGAGTCCAGATTTATGCAGGATGCCGAAGCGTTCAGCTGGCAAATGATGACATTGAAATAAACCTGTGCGTAAGCATCTTTAGTGCACAACAGGCGTGAAACACAGGACTGGAAGCACGAGCGTAGAAGGGTTGCTGCAGGGGGTAGGGAGGCATTTCTGGGGTTCACATGAACAAGGCAAGGATGCATCTGGGTTGGGAGCACTTCCAGTGGCCTCTGGAAGCACAGAGAGATGAACCAAGGTACTGCTCTTGTTCCCCATCACCTGCACGTGCTCACCCGTGTGACATCCTAGTGATGCCCATGGGACCTGGTGGGACTGGGACCTCCTTTCAGAGATGGCAGCATGTTGGGGACTGGAAGTGGGGATGGGAATATGTGTTTCCTTATCCACTCAGTCTGTTATCCCCAGCCAGCTTCATTGTATGTGTTTCTTTTTCTTTTTTTCCCCCTGCTCCCTGAAGTGTTGAGTGCTAATTACTGCTAATTATTTACAGACAAAACCTAAACACCCTCCCTCCCTATGACAGCTGGCAGCTATCCCTGGTATCTCCATAGCTTTGAGCAAATGAGCAGCCTCTGGGTTTTCTCTCCTCTTTGCAGAACTACACCAACTGCAGCTGCATCTCTGAAAATGGGCTCATGGGGTCTGCCAAGCCCGGGACCTGCGGCACCGGCTGCTCCCACCTCTTCCTACCCTTTGTGGTCCTGTCCTGCCTGGCGGGGATCCTCGCCAGCACGTCCCACACACCGTCCTTCATGCTTATCCTCAGGTGAGCAGACTGGGTTGGCCATGGTCTAGGTGCAGCCACTCCTTTAAGCACGGCAGAAAAGGCTTCCAGAGGTTGCATTTGGAAAACCAAGGGGTCCTTGAATTGCGGAGGAAGGTTTTCTCCAGTTGAGGGACTGGAGGGTTAAATCAGCCCTATACTGCACCTCGTGCTCAGTTCCTCACGTTGCTTTTACATGGTTTTTGCATCTGTTGGTGCAGGGAATGGGGAACGGGGCTTTCCTGCTCCTGTCATCTGGCAGTGCACATGATTGTCCATCTTCTAGGCTATGTCTGTCTGGGGAGCAGGCTGTGCTTTGCTAGCAAAGACCTGGCATGTCTGGGCAGGACAGAAACATCGAGCATCTCCAGTCTCAAATGTTGAAGGAGGAGAGACCTTCAGGACTTGCTCTTGAAGACCCTGCACTAACAGAGCTCCTGCTGCCCTAAGACTACAAAGGCAATCTCTTTGGCTGTTGCTGCTGAACGCCCTGGGGAATTAAGCAGCAAGTGGAGATTTCAGGCTGCTGGAGGCTTTATCATGAAGCCACCCAGTGCTGCATGGCCAATTGTTCTTGCAGGCAACGTGGTGTTCACCAACAGGCTCAGGCAAGGAGCAGCCAGTGGGTGAGCGGGTGTCACGCCATGCCAGGCCCCCATGGCACCTACACCCACCAACGGGGCCTTGGGGCTCGCAGGAACCCCACGTTGCCCTCAGCACCCCCCATTCCTGGTCTCAGCACAACCTTCAGATCCAGCAGCCATCCTGTTCCTTCTCCCCACCCACGGCTGATACCTCAGTAATGAGATGTACCATTAACTTAGCATTAATTTAGCACGGCAGTACTTTGGCACTTTTTAATGCAGCTCCATGTTAAGTTAAGAAGTTTAATTACCCTTCCTTCCTTCTGATGGATCTTGCTTGAATACAGCCTCCCTTGCTAGTGCAGAGAAGCAATTAGGACTCTAGTATCCCGCACCCTTGGAAAGGTGCCTGCGGGGCAGGCAGCGGCGGGACGGAGCCAGCCTCGGCACGAGCCCCAGGCCGGTGGGGCTGGAGCCTGGGTCGGGCAGGAGAGGCTGAGGCTGGGGCTCTGCTGGGGGACAGGGGAAAGCCATGGGGGAATGTCTGTATTAGTCTATAAATGATATTTCCAAGCACGTTTCTGTGGTCGAATGACTCCAAACAGTTGCTTTTTAGGAAAAAGCTGTGGTTAAAACCTGGTTTTTACCTCCACCCCCAGGCATTATGAAATCACCCTTTATGCCATGAGTGAGCTATGCATACGCCAGGCATTCAGAGAGGAAAGGAAAGCTGAGTCCCCTGAGGTGGGATGACTCTGGGGGGTCCTTTGCCACCCAGTCCTCTACCATGTGTGACCCCAGCAGGAAACACAGCCTGAAATATTTATTTCAGAAAGCTGGGGTACCACCAAAATATGCACTGGGGCATCCCACCTCAAAAAAAGCCACTTCCTCAACGGGTAAATCACTTTTCTCTTTCAGTTACAAAAAGCATCCCTTGTATTGCTTGTGTTTGGCAGAGACAGCGGCTATATTGGTTTCTGTTTGTGTGTTACTCGTATGGATTCTTCAAATTAAAAGCAAAAATACTTTGCTGAGCTCCACCCTGTCTCTTACAGTGTTTGGTAGGTTTTTCAGGCCAAGAAAAGGCTGTGGTAAGCTTCTAACTTCCTAATGAACGAAACATCATTTTTGCTGACGTAAATGGGAACTGCCTGAGGTCCTTGGTGGTTGGGCTGAAGGGTGACTTTTTGGGTAAGACTGCATGTGATGCCAGGGAGGGAAACATCCATCTTTGTGTAAATGCCAGAGGGCATGCTTTCCATTTTGTTTTTCAGGAGCATCCAGCCTGAAGACAAATCGTTTGCGGTTGGGATACAGTTCATGCTGCTGAGAGTTTTAGGTAAATTAAAACGTGTTGAAACGCCGTCCTGGAAAATCATGGCGGCTCTTGGGGAGTCATGGGGATTCCATCCCTGAGCAGCCCCAGGGCTGCAGAAGTGCTGTTTATTCAGAGTTTCAGACTGACCAAAGCCTCTCCTAA
>NW_009225666.1:2966-21844 GCF_000690835.1 Fulmarus glacialis
GCAGGGTCTGGGGGGCTGCACATGGTGTGGTGGGAAAGAGGCATCTCCGAGGGGCTACATCTACACGGCTAAATGAAAGAGGGCAGGGAATAAGTTTGGGCCCAGGAGGACAACCCTTGGCTGTGTGCAGGTGCTGCCATGTTTGCCTCCAGCATATCAGGGTGGCTGCAAACCATGTCCTGTGATCCCACTAGTTATTTTTCTTATGGTGGAAATTAATTTTCACCTGGAGGCCCCCAGAACATGCCACTGCAGTTGTGGGAAGGAGTGCAGTGCATGAAGGAGGTGAGCATCATTCCTGGGATGAGCGATGGTCCCTTATCAAAGAGCAATGAGAAAGAAGGACCTTCTTGCATCTTGGTGGGGTGCAAACACACAACCAGCCCTTGGCGTGCTGTTCAGAACCAGTGGCTTCATGGGCCACAGCACAGAAAACCATCCCCAACCACTTTCCACCCTGAGACATGGGAAAGTAACCAGGGTTGGGTCTGTCCCGGCAGAGGTGCTCCCATAACATAACAAAGCCCCCTCTGACCCTCTGCTTCCAGCATGGATGCCGGGACCCGTTCTGTACGGCAGCGCCATCGACACGACCTGCATCCTCTGGGAGAAGAAGTGCGACAGGAAGGCAGCCTGCAGATACTACGACAATAACCTCTTCAGGCAGAGGTAGGGATGGGCGGTCAGGATAAGGGCTGGGGGTGCAGAGGGAAACCCAGAGGGATCGTGGCATCAGGCCACCTCCAGCGTAGGATAAGTTGTTGTATATGCCATGGTGAGCAAAGAGGGACACTCGCATCCCCCTGGTCAGTGCCAACTCCCAGCAGTGCTCAGGAACGGTTTGGAGGGAAGTCATTGGCACAAGCCAAAACCATGCCAAGGACCATGCTAACTTGATGCTATAGACCACAGAGGTCCACTTCCAGAAGCACTCACTGCATTACAGTGAGAACAATCATTCACTGGAACAACCTCCACAGGGACGTGGTAGAGTCCTCATTGCTGGAGGTTTTCACGATGCGAGTGGACAAGGTGCTAGATAATCTCACCTGGGCTCCCTTTCCCATGAAAGGTTGGATGAGATGGTCTTCTGAGGTCCCTTCCAACCTGGGCTGTTCTATAATGCTATGATTACTTATTTCACAAGCATAGACACAAGCAGTCTCTCCTGATGCCTTCTCCGTGGACGTAATGCAGCAGCAGGGGTGACCCCAGCCTCAAAGCTGCCTGTGAAGTGGTGCAGGGTCCATGCAGGGTGCCTTGCACCCTGGGGTTCATCTTCCAATGGAGCAGCCCAGCTCGACACAAAGAGGACACCAAATCCAGACTGTGCATGGTGGGGAGGCTGGAAGGGAGCTGTAGGTGGTCTTCCATCCTTGTTGCAAATTTGTAGTTAAGTGACTCCCTGCCCAGTAGCTACAGCAAGTCCTATTCACCTTCAACCCCAAGACATGTTTTTATAAGCCTCCTTTTTACCAGGAGATATGATCTGTTAATGTAACACCAAAGAGAAGTAGCTATTCCTAGCTCTTCCTAGCTCTTCGTCCTCTTTCTGCCACCCTTCTCGGGAGCCAGGCTTGCGGTTTCTTGCCCACTGCTGAATGTGCCCAAGAAGCCCATCCCCATGTTCAGTATCTGCTTGTGCCCTGATTTATTGTGTTTCTGCACTACAGGTATCTTGGTCTCCAGTTTTTCTTTGAGGTGGGCACTTTCCTGTGCTTCGTGACGGTGTATGTGATTCTCAGACGGCAGGAGAGGGAAGCCGGTAACGCAGCAGAGACAAAGGCAGACCCAGAGAAGGAGAAACTGGCAGGAAACTCCATAAAGAGCCCAGAATCCAAAGTGTGACACCAAAAATGTGAATTGCGATCCGTGTCCAGGGAGGTGAAGCCATGTGAATCACCCCACACTTGAAATGTGAAGGATTGATGCCTGGAGAGATAGACTATGGGGCTGCTTCCTAATCTTCTGGGTGGGATGTCCTACTTCTGTACTGCCATGGGAGTCTGTCCATACGCTGTTCTACCCCTGCCGCCTCCACCTCAGTGGTGCAGCTTGCTCCTTCACGTGGATTAGTCCACGCACATTAATCTTTGGACACTGCAGTCTTCTGGATTTATGTCCTCCAAAGCATTTGTTCCTGCTGGCAGTGTTGGTGATGCCAGCACTGAGCATTAACTGTATAGCTGAAGGGTTTTGTGTTTTTTTAATAAATAATTTTAAAGAAATGGTTTTGTACTGAACCCATCCATCTCCATGAATGATGGTCTGTCCTTGCCCCCAAAATGTCAGTTGTGCTTGTTCCTTTTGCTCTCACGGTGTTAGATGGTCTCTCTTCCTTGAAGGCTTCATCCAGCTCCAGCTGACATTGATGGGAGTTTTGTCCCAGGCTGTGGACCGTTGCAAGGACCAACTCACATGCTTCACCCAGCTGCTGTGTAGCTGCTGCTTTGGTGGCAAGGGGCGGGGATGACGACGCTGGGGAGGGGAGGGCATCAAAAGGAACCGCAGGTCCAGCCCAGGAGAGAAACTCCAAACTTGTCGCGCTTTGGCAGCATGGCCAGATTTTGCAGCAATAATAATAATAATTCTTATTTTTACATTATCAGTACTTGTCACAGGAGCTTCCTGGAGCATGTGAGTGTTAAGGCTCCTTCCCATTTTCCAGTCTGAGAAAGGCAGAACTTTTCCCAGGGATGCAGAACCAGAAAGGGAGGTTGAACCCAGCCCTCTTGCGGACTGGGCAGAGCTCGTGGCTAAGCCATTTGACCACAGAGCCAGCCAGCCTTGCTGTGCTTCCTGAAGGGGTTATTGTCAGATGCAGCTGTAATTATGGGGTGAAAGTCAAGTCTGGTGTTATTTCGGTGCAGCTGCCTCTATTTTCTTCCCATCTCGGGGCTCCTTTCCACCCAAGCACAGTGTTGCTGGTCTCATACATCAGTGTGCGCAACCACAGACCATTGGGTAACTTGTAATTTTTGGCTCCAGAATGGAATTCAGTAGAGAAACCAAAACTTCTAAGTTCACCCCAAATATGCAGAAGGGAAAAGAAATACACAGTGGAGAAAATTCATTAACTCCTCACACCCTGGCAAGTTGTCCTATGGTAAGGTCCGGGCTGTGCAGAGAAGTTCGGTGGTGGAGGGTGGAAAGGCCAGTGGTTAAGTGGCTGGTTTAAATATTTCACCAGACTGTTTGCCCAGCCATTTTGAGAGACCCAATTAGCATACCTCGGAGAAACAGACTGATTATTATTATTTTTTTAGGGTTTTCTGCATATTTTTGTGCAGTGCCTTTTGTTCATTGAGGAGATGGTTAAGAGAGCCTACAGCCCTGTTCACAGGTACCTACACACAGAAGCAACTTCTGGCTTAAAAGAAGGTGTTAGAAGACAGACGTGAGAGTGCATGCTGAGGAGATGTAGGTGGACCCATTCAAGGAAGGACGAGTAACGTGCTAACCATGAGCATCAGAAAGCAACGAGGGTGGTGAAACCCTGGCACAGGTTGCCCAGAGAGGTGGTAGATGCCCCATCCCTGGGAACATTCAAGGTCAGGTTGGACGGGGCTCTGAGCAACCTGATCTAGTTGAAGATGTCCCTGCTCACTGCAGGGGGGTTGGACTAGATGGCCTTTGAAGGTCCCTTCCAACCCAAACTATTCTATGATTCTATGAAAACCAAATCTGGGGGAGTTTTGCGCTGCTCTCAGTTTTCAAGCCATGACTAGGTCATGTCTGTTTCTAAACCAGACTATGAACAGGAATGAGGTTCTTTGGACAGGAGTAGGGAAGAGACGGGCCATGATGTTCACAGTGGTCCCTCCAGCTCTTGGCAGCGCACGGATTTGTGGCATCCTCACTGCATCCGGTGGAGAAGAAGGTTCTTTCCTGGCTAAGCACAGGCCCTCAGCTCGCAGACGGTTTCCTGCCTTGTTCAGCACAGCCTCAAGTCACTCCAGGGTACTTTCCAAACCACAATAAGCTAATAACAAAATAATCTGTTTCGCATGGTGTGGAAAGTCAAGAGTCAATGTGCTTTGCCAGGAATACCCCTGGATGGGGCTGCAGAATCACTTTATAAAGTCAGAATGGCTGCACCTTCCTACCATTAGGACAGCTGACTTCAGCTGGGGACCAGACCATGCTCGAGCACCAGAGCAGCACAGTTACTGGCTGGTGGCCACCACACAAGTCCAAGGAGTCCTGGGCTCTGTGTTTTGTTCTGACAGTGCAATCCTTCTGCAAAATTGCTGCCGGCCCTTTGCTCGTCCTGTGCTGTGTGGGTCTGCCACGCCAGGCTGTTGGGCAGTGGTGGGGACAGGCTCTGCTCTTGCAAAGCAAACAGTGTAGCACCAGACTTGTCCTGTTATAAATCAGAGGGACACCCTCAGAGGGACGACTGTGCAGCCTTTCTGAAAGCCCCCCAGACTGCAGCAGCTGCTCCTTAATCCTCACGATTACCAAAGCAGTGGTTCTGCTTATAGAAAGGAGGAGAAAAAAGTGGAAAAAAACTCCTTACACAGCAATTTGTCACGTAAGTTTGTTCACAAACAGCATCACACAAAAATAAACAGTGAGTTCAATTACCTCCCTTGGATTCGCGGTGCTATTTTGGGCAGCAGGCAGGCTGCACCATCCCTCGGCCGCCCAGCTGGAACGATGTCCATGTGTGCTGGGCTCGTGATGGATGCAGAAGCAACTCACAGGATGGCCTGGCCAGCTCAATCCCAGCATGGCCTGTTCTCACTACTGGGCTCGGGACTCTACATCCATTTTCCACTTGGAAAACTCCTATCACATCATATAGAGATTTTTCTCAGGCAATGCACAAGCTGGTACAGCCTGAATTCTTCCTTTCCTCATTACCACTCCAGCAGAGGAGAGTTCCCTGTGGGTAAGCATCCAAGGCAATTGCAAACAGTGTGTCTTAGCTTTGTGGTCAACTATAGGCCTGTCATTATGCTTTTGCTGTGGTAATTTCCATTAATTTGGGCTGGAGTTTCTATAAAGAGAAATAAAACCACTTTTCCCCCTTCCTCTCCTCTGTGCTCTTTAAGAACACTGTTGAAAGGGACTGACTTGCAAGAGAAGAGTAAAAAGAGGCGGTTTGGAAAGGCTAGCTCCCGCTGTCAGCAGGGAGGGAGATAAAAACCAGGAAACATGAAAAGGTTGTCAGCACCAAAGTGGGAGGAGGAGTGTTTGATGGAGAGCAAGGGGCAGGCAGGAGGATTGCAAAAAAAGGAAGGAAAGGAAGGTGTAGCATCAGCAAAATCCACCCTGTGCTGTTATGCTTTGCCAGGTTTTCCCCAGAGGAGATATTTCCTTGGAGATAGTTTAAAATAGATTTTACGAAGCACTTAAGGATATACCTTAGGCAACAGCCATAAATTGCATAGAGGAGGTTAACATGAATCAATCCAGCTATGCCGTAAGTACATTGATTTTATTCAGTCTTGCTCCTCTGTGCTCCAGGAAGGCTAAAGGAGATATAAAGTACAGCAAGGCAGGTATAGCAAAGATGTCCAGACCAGGAGCTGAATGCACTGGATGTTTCTGTGCAGCACTTTGTGGTACCAGGTGTCACAGACCTGAGGGTAAAACAGTGCCTTTAGGGCTGGTGAGAATTGCACAAGGTCAAGAGGATGAATTAAAACAGGAGGGAAGGCTGTTTCCCCAACTATAAGAAGGTTTTGCAGGGTGCAAGGAGCTTGGGCGGGTGGCACCAGTTCCAGCAAAGGCAGCAAGCTGGTTAGCAGAGACAGACAGCTCTGCAGAAAAACACCTCCAAGGCTGGGAGTTGCTTATGTGCAGCGTTACCACTTTTGAATCACCCTGTTCATGTCAATCCCTTGCAAATTCATCTGGGGTCTACAGCATCTTTTCATCATACGCTGATACTCTTTATACATATGTTTTCAATGTGGTTGTGGTGACCAGTCTGCAGTATAATGCAGCCTCTAGTTTAAGCAGTCACCAAATATAGCACTATAGGAGCCCCTCAAGAGCTCAGCTGTCCTGCCTTGAGGGTCAGGAATCACAAAAATATTCTAAGAGACCTCTGGAGGTCATCTAGTCGGCAAAACCATCACCAACACTCTCAGGTTGCCCAGAGAGGTGGTAGATGCCCCATCCCTGGAAACATTCAAGGTCAGGTTGGATGGGGCTCTGAGCAACCTGATCTAGTTGAAGATGTCCCTGCCCATGGTGGGGGGGTTGGACTAGGTGACCTTTAAAGGTCCCTTCCAACCCAAACTATTCTATGCTTCTATGAAGGCAGCCACAACTTCAACCTCCAAAGGATGGAGACGCCACAGCTTCCCCGGTGACCTGTGCCAGGGCTGCACCACCTTTCTGGTGAAAAATGCTTTTCCTACTGTCCAGCCTGAAGCTCCCAAACCATATCTTGTGGCTGTTGCCCCTTGTTATGCTGGCTGCTGTGGCTGAGAAAAGTTTAGCTCCATTCTCTCTGCCCTTCAGGTAGCTGTAGGATGCTGTTAGATTGTCTTAGCATCCTTTTGGCTAGACTAAACAAACCCAGCTCCCTCAGCCTCTTCCCATTGACCATGTGCCCCAGGTCCTCCCCAGGGCCTCTCCAGTTTTTCCCTATCCCTCTTGAACTGGGGAGCCCAAAACTTCACACTATATCCCAGGTGTGGGCTCACCAGGACTGAGTATAGGGGATAAAAACATCCCTCAAGATCCTTCTGATGCTGGCCGGCATGTGGTTTGCCTTTCTCATGATAAGAGTGGTATGTTGGCCTAAATTCAATTTGGCGTGCACTGAAATCCTTTTCAGTAGGTCCCTACTGATCCAGGCAGTTCCCAGCCTATACTGGTGAGTAGGTTTATTTTGACCCAGGTGCAAAGTACCTCACACTTCTTGATGACCTTTCCAGAGGTTTCTGTTGACCCAACCATCATGTTTCTCAAGGTCCATTTGGGTTGAAGCTGTCCCATTCATCATGTCACCTCTTCTAATTTAGTAACTCCTTCAGAATTGCTGAGATGCATTCTGCCACGTCATGGATGAAGATATTGGACAATATCAGTCCCAATATTGATCCCTGAAGATCAATAATTCCCCTTGCTACCAGCCATCAGCTGGATGTAGACCCATTGATCACTACCCACAGAGCCTGGCAGTCACATCAGTTTTCAGCCTGTCTAACATCCCTTTTCCCACCAGCCCACACCTTCTCAGCCTTTTGTGGTTGTCTGGGACTCAGATCATCACAATTTTTCATAGATGATAGAGAGTGACTTTGCAAATATGTTGGCCAGCTCTTTCATTACCCTCCAGTGAAACCCATCTGACTCCATGGATGTAAATGTTCCAGCTTCTCTGAGCAGTCCTGCTGCTCCCTATTTACTTCCCCAGCCATGCTGGGGCACAGAAAGGTCTAGGAGATGACTTTCTCTGTAAAGACAGAGGCTAAAAGGGTGTGTTAAGAACTTCAGTCTTTTCCATAAATACCATACCATAGCATCCGATACCAGCTGTTTTCCCCATCCATCAATGAAGTCACATTTTCACTGATCTTTTTTTGACAAGTATAATGCCCATAGGATCCCTTCTTGTTACCACATTGTCCCTCATTGGCCTTATCTCCAGCTGGGCTCTGGTGCGCTGGATTGCATCCCTAAGAGCCCAGGCAACGCATTTGCACTCCTCCTCTGTTGCCTGTCCTCACTCCTGTGGTGTGTTCTCTTCTTGTGTTTTAGCTCATCGATAAGCTCCTTATCAATGGCCTTCCCCTGAAATTATTGTTCTCCTTGCCCAAGATCATGGCTTGTTCTGGGTTCTTAAAAGTTTTCTTTTCAAACTGCCCCACTCTCCTGGGAACTCCAACCCTCCATGGCTGCTCCTGGAGGATTCTGCCCAGCAAGTCTCCAAACAAGCGAAAATCTGCTTTCCTGAAGCCCTTAGACATAACTGCTGTTCACTTTTCCTGCCTTCCTCCACATCCTGAGCTCACCCATCTCATGATAGCTGCAGCTCCAGCTGCCTCTGTGGACATTTTTGCTGTCAGTTTTTCTCCGTGATAGAGCATCACCTTACTCAGTCCCTGTAGCGTCTGCACCAGGAAATTGTAACCTCTCTGGGTTTTTCCCTTTGGCTGGAAGGATGGAGACCACCACATGGGTCCCCACTCCCTCACACCCTGAATGCTCTATTCATCTTTACCTGCTGATGGTGTTCCCTGGCTAAGTCAGTGATGAACCACATGGATAACAGCCAAGGGAAGCTGGAAATTTGGATGAACCTTAGCAATTTTTTCCATAACATTGTGGAATTCCAGAACATTCTGGGCTCCAGGCAAGCAGCAAACCTCCCTAAACAACAGGTCTGGCCAGCAGGTAGGTGCTTCTGTCCTGCAGAGGAGCCTCCAACCACCAGCACTGCTGCTGTAGTCACCTGAGGTCTCTAACAGCCTGAGGTTTCCAGCCCAGAACCTTCCCCTGATGGATCCAGTTCCTCCTCCTCTGTTACCAGCCCTGAACCCATTTTCTTGGCAGATCTAACCCAGACTCTTACATTTTTCATCCAGCCCCAACAAGCTTTCTGTGCCAACAGCTGCACAGCATCCCTCGGTAGCCAGGACAGCACGATGCTGGTAGAGCAGTGGTACCCAGGACAGTGAGGCACCACCCTGAAGCACCTCAACAAGTTACCGTCTGTCACCTTCAAACCAGAAGGAGTTGAGACACCAAAATAAAGCTGAACCAGCCCTCTCAGAGCTGGCCTTCCCCTTTTGCCCATGCTGCCCGGCCCAGTGGTGAGAGCACTGGGAAGCCCTTCAGAGCAGCCAGCTCAAATCTTCTCCCTTGCAAAATAAACACACTTCCTCTTGTCTTTCCTCGGGAGACACAGGGGAAAACCTGATTATTATCCTTTTTACAGCAACCTTTTTTTTTTACTTATCCATTACGCTTTGGCCTTCCCTTTTCTGGAGTAAACAAACCCAACAGATTCAACCTCTCCCCCTAGCTCGTGTTTTCTAGACCCCTAATAAATCCATCGCTGTCTCCTCCGGTCTCTCTCTGGTTCCTTCATACGTCTCTGAAAGTGCAGCACTCAGCTACGCACAGCTGGGACTTCCTCAGGATTGGCCGGAGTAGGAAAGTGATGATGCTCAGTGCTAACATCTCTGGAGGGCAATTTCACCCCTCAAACCCCCGTCAACTGGGACAAACCACAGCACTGGAGCATGGCTGTGTCCAGGACAAGGTCTGCGTGCCCAAGGCACTGCTCAGGGGAGCTGGGGAAATGGCAGAGATGGGATGAGAGAGGGTGTGGGGGTCAGCACAACACTCGGCAGAGACCCACACTCAAAGAAAAGATGATAGGAAGGAATTTGAAAAGCTTCCCAGGACCGTCTTATTTCCTCAAAGCATGGCCAAGGCCACCTCCTCCATCCCTGGTGAGGGATAACCCAGTCCTTCCCGGCAGCCCCTTGCCAGGCGCCAGCAATTACTCAGGCAGAAGATGTGACACCAACGTCCCAGCCAGGGAGGATGCCTGCCTCGTTACCGAGGAGTGACAAATGGCAGTGCAAATGGTGAGAGCAGCAAATTCAGTAATTGCTCTTGTCAACTGTGTTAAATTAAGACAGCTGAAGGCAGCAGTTCTTCGGGTATCCCTCGCCAACACCCAGACTCCGTCCATCCAGCAGTAGAGGGGGAGCTGGGTGCCTTGCAGTCCCACCAAGCACAGATGAAGGCTCAAAATGGGCACAGCTGTATTTCCAGTGCTTGACATGGCGAGGACCTGCTCATGGCTGGGCTAACCCTCCCCACAGTCTCTTACGCAAGTCAGGGAAGAAGACCAGCACCTCAAAATGGGGTTTACAAAAGCTGAGGTGCAGTACTGGGAGTTGCTTGAACCCAGCAGCGATAAATACCAGGGAGGTGTGAGGGAGATCTCTGCACAGAAAACCATAGCACCTCTCTTTTTTCATGCAGTTGCCCTGTGATTAGAGCCCTTGCTTGGGGCAGAGGAACCCAGACTCCAAACCTCCAGCTCCATGAGGGTTTTAAACACATTGCGTCTTGTAGACAACTGCACTGGTACCCTTCCTGGCATTTTAACCACTTCCCAGTAAACAGACTATCTGCTGGGCTGTAGTCTTCAGCCCGTGAATATTCACTGTTGGTTCAAATCTCTGCAGGCCAGAGAAGAAAAACATCAGCAGAATTTGCCAAAGGTTCAGTGAACCTGAATGGGGAAGGATCCGAGGCATTTATGGAGCTGAGAGCTACTTTATAGCTAAGCATAATGCTTGTTCTTCTGGAAAAGAGCAAAGGTAAAGCTTTTAAATAACCTAGCATCCCCTTGGTGTATTTATCTCAGCTAGATCTCTCCCTGGGGTGCTCCTGGCCACCTCTCTGCTGCAATCAAAGCCCAAAGGGTTTCTCCTGGTCCTTTGCTGCTGTTAAAGGAGCAGGTTTTTCAGCAGAGGGGATAGGGGTGGTCCCATGTGGATTTGGTGACTCTTTGCAGCATGCCAACAAAAAATGTGTATCAAAACCCACTGAATGTTTCTGTTAAAATTCACTGAAACTGCCTCCAGCAATCTGAAATCTGTTCCCAGAAAATGCTCGTTGAAGAGACCCAGTCTGCAGCAAAACCACGGAGAATCCCTGTCCCTGGCCACAGCCTAGGACTGAGGCAGAGCTGCGAGAGAAAAACTCAGTCCCCGAGCTGGGGAAGAGGAAGGCAAATAATTCATATAAGTATATACGAAAGGTAGAAATACTCGGTTTAGGAAGGTCTGGGAAGTTACCACTGTGATACTGAAAAGACCAGCCAAGGAATCACTGACTGCTATCGATTAACCCCACAATTCGCAGAGGTTGGGGGTACCTGGAGGATCTTAGAAAGGGAAAATGGAGAAATCGGGCAGATCCAGACCCAGCTCAGCCCCGAGCACCAGAAAGATGCTGAAGCAATTGTTGATCCATGTACAAGCACTTGGATAATAATGTCATGGATTGTCACAGACAGATCACATCAAACATTTAATTTCTCCTTTGGGCAGGTATCTGGCCCATCTGGGGAAGCTGTGCTACTTCTTGACTTAAGTAAGGATTTTGACCCTACCCCACCATGTAAACTAATTATCAGACATATGAAATTATCATTCAGCGAGGAGAAAAAGAAGGGGAAAGAGCATGCTTAATTGGAAAGCTTCACTTCCAGGGGTTACGGGTAGTTTACTGCCTACCCAAAAGGATTTATCTAGCAGAATCTCACTAGGGTCTGTCCTGTCTCTGGCACTATCAATATTTTAATTAATGACTTGGATGGTGAGAGAAAGAGAAGCTAATAAAATTTCTGCCTGCGGTCATGAGTGCTGCAGATGGCAGGATTAGAATTCAAATCATTCACGGCAGATTGGAGAAATGGCCTGAAATCAATAAAGCTGGGATTCAACACCGAGAACAAAACGGCCGTGCCGAGGGAGGAAGGCTCCGGTGCAAATTCTGCCCTGCGAGAAAGGGGATGTGGCAGCCACCTCTCACACAGAGTAGCTGTAAGGAGGAGGGAAGATCAGTTTTTTCTAGGAGAGAAAGTTATCAGCTGGGGAAAAGATGTAGGTGGAGGAGCAGGAAAAAAACTTCAACTGCAATGAGGTGCCTGAGCAGACTGTCAAGCCCTGGGTCCATCGGTGGAAGGTTTTAGGAATGGGAAATGCAAATACCCATCTGTCTAATCCAAAGTCACAAGGCGACTGTGATAAAGGCAAAAACTTTTCTTAGACCAAAATATATATGAAGCTGTCGAGCCCCTTCCAACCTGCCCTTCGCAGGCTCTACTGGAGCGACGAGGAGCAGCGAAATGGAGGGGACGTTTCGGGACCCCGTGGGGAAGCTGTGCAAGCTGGCACCGCTCGGGAGCTGGCAGCGCTGCTGGGATCGCCGCCGTGTCGGTGCTGCCAGCTGTGTGACAGTGAGTGAGCCTGGCAGCCGACATGTTCAGTATGGTCACAGGAAACATTTTCCCGAAGAACAACTTTTTTTCACCTGTGCATCCTGCTGGCAGGTGGGAGAGCTAAAGCCAGGACTTTATTTGGGCATGTAAAGGATGTAAAATTCATATAGATCTTGGTAATGCCAATCAGACATGGTTGCAAATGCAGAAGGGAAGAAAATCTCATACTTCAAAGCAGATGGAGAGCAGGAGAGCTTGCTTTTGGGGTTTCTGCTGTGGTCCAGCATCTGAGACAGGTTATAGGGCAATGCAAAATGCTGCTGTGATTTGATCTGGCAGCACCCATGTCCAACAACACGTGTCTCGGTCTTGTGGCCTTGTTCCCCAGCTGGTGACATGAAAAAAAGCAGACGTGGAATTGTGTAAAAGAAATTCATGCGTCTTGTTGGAGATCACTGCGCTGTGCAGGCAAGCATGAAAACAGCCTCTGGCACAGCCATCAGTTGGTTCGCTGCTTTGCTTTGTGGGTTTTGACGACACATCTGGGTCCGGGGATGGGAACAGAGCCACCATCCCGGGGGCTCTGCAAGCCCATGGACACCAGAGTTTCAGCCAAGCTTCCCACCCCAGCACCAGGGGAGGTGTGGGAGCAGATTTTGGGATCTGCCACCCCAGTAGCACGGACTCTGCAGTGTCATAGAATCATAGAATCATTTAGGTCGGAAAAGACCTTTAAGATCATCAAGTCCAACCACTAAGTTGACAGAGACTATCCGTGAACAAGGCCATATGAGGCTCATAGACCCTGTAATGCTGTAGCAGGTAGAGAATCACTGAGTCACACCTACGTGGCGTGATCTGATGCTGCTTTCCAGAAGGTCTCACACTGAAGCAGCTGCAGCCCAACATTGTATTGCAAAGAAAGGGTCACCTGCCTTTGCCATCATGCCAAATGAAAGGAGGAACTGGAGAGCCAAGGGATTCGTGGGTTCAGGAAGAATCTGAACTGCTCCACTGCTTCTCTGTGCTGCGATTGTGTCTTGTTGCACCCACTTAAAGAAGTGGCACAGATGCTTCTCCACTGCATAACAGGTATCACCCCCAAATTTTTACTTTCTAGGAGTCTCTAAATTTAGAGTTTCAGCTTTCCAAGCAAACTGCAGTCATACAAACAGCTGCAGCCACACACTGACTCTGGGCGAGCTCACAAGTAGAGCAGGGGCAGCACCTCTATTGGGACTGGAGATCGTCAAGAAAAGACTGTGTCCTGCAGGAAACATTGCTGTCATCTAATGGTTGGCTTTGCTCTTGGGTTTGATCAACGACCCACCGCCATTTGGGGTCTGCCTGGTGCATGGCAGGGAGAGGTAGGAGACAGCTGTGCTTTCCAAAATAGTGCTTTTTTTAGACAACAGGAACCGAGAAAGAAATATCTCAGATCCTATGAAATGCTACTGCATGCTTGGGTGGGTTTTACTTGTAAGCAGTAATTGCACCATAAGACCAAGACCAAGAAAATCATCCCTATTAGCCGTTTTTCCGATGACTCCCTTCTCCGTTTCCTAGTCTGAAGCGCTGCGTGGCATTTGACTGTCCTTTTCAAGAGGTTCTTGTATTGCAGTCCTAGTTATTTGGGTCAATATTTCCTTACAGAGCTGTGACACCAAAGGTCACAGAGGACCTGCCATTTACAAACCTTTCTTCGTTCAGCTGAATCTCAAAATACTCTCAGAAAAAAAGGATTAATGAGCTGTTCATTGAAGAACAACCATCCCATCCAAGGGATGCAGTCCCCTCTGGGGTGACCTCCCTGTCCCTTGGCCAAGAACATGGTAGGGCTTGGGGGAGATGGCAGCTGTCTGAATGCACAAGAGTATATATAAAGGCAGAATTTGCTGGGATTTGGCCAAGATGCTGGGCCTGCATTATAAGAGTTTTGAGTTCATATCATCCCTTTAAATTAAATTGGCATTCACCAGAATTCACTTGCTGTCCTGTGGGGAGAAGGTATGATCCCTTGCATTTGGAGGCATAAAACTATCTCTCCGTATTGCTAAATTGAATGCTTTTTCCTACTGATTTCCGAGTGCCCTCCCCTCTTCTCTTCCAGTTGTGCTTACTTGAAGGTCCAAGACAAACAGAGCAGAATAAATCAGGAAGCCTATCCTGTGTTTAGAGACAGGTTGAGTAATGATTACTCAGGAAATATGAAATTCATCTTTGGGGCTTAATGTACTTATAACGAAGTTGTGCAGGAGCTTGTTGTTGAAGGCTCTGAAATTATTGTGGCGAGGGAACAACATCCTTTATCCTCCGGATCTGATAAGAGCTGACACTGCGTCATTGAGCATATTCCCAGCTTCATCTTAATCTGTTGCTTTCGGGGCGCTGAAGGACAGAAGTGCTTTCAGACCGTGCTGATAAAGGCTGCCATAACATTTTAATCCCTCTCACCTCACTTTTCTAGTTAAAATGTCATTTGCTAAAGAGACCAGAACTTGAGATGGTTCCAAGCTGTGCACACCATTATAACTTTCTGAGCAAACTTCAGTGAAAAAACACATTCCCCAGCTAAACTTGTTATTGAAACCTTCTTGCTGTTATACACGCTATTAAAAGGTTTCCCTTTCCACCCTCCTGGCCTCCTGCTTCTCCCAGTGCCATGACCTAACTACATTGGTGACTAGATGTGTCCACATTGCATTCAGATAGTTTTAGGAACTTTGCACCCACCTCTAGTGATGGGCTGATAGCAGCTTTCCCCCCCAGCTTCTGATTTCTTATGACAGCAGGAGTGCTCTGGAGCAGAGGCTGGGCACAAATACAGAGCTATTCAGAAATCTCTGCAAGGAGGAGGACAAGCGGCCACATAGGGAGGACGTGGGTCTGGCCAGGCTGAGACATGGTGGGTTTGCACATCATCCACTCCTTCAGCCTCAGCTCTGTTTGTAGGCAGCTCTCAAGGGAGACCTTCAAGGTGGGATGTGAGGGAGGTAAGAGAGATGCAGATAGATATCTGCAAATATTTGCAGATGGATTTTCTATCAGGCAACCCTGGAGAAAACACAGAGATGTGGATAAAGCGGTGACGTGGGGGCTGAGAGGCTGGCATGGTGGTGGGCAAGGACACAACATGAAGGACCTTGATAGCATAGAGACGGTATCTACACCTCCAGGGGTGGAGTAGGCAGAGGCGTAGAGAGGAAGATAAGCATGTCAGAGCTTATGGAGATCCCACAGAGACGGAGGAGAGGAGGAGGAGCGATGGAGAGGAATGGGTCAAGATAGCCAAGGACAACACTTCTTATCAGCTGTTGTGTCTATTTGCTTTCAGAGAGTCTCCAGAGAAGCAAGTCATGGAGAAAGGTCTTCTCTCTTCATCCCCTAAGTGTTTCCAGCATGGGGACAGGAGACACCAGCTGGCTTTGTGCCCTCAGGTGCATCTCACCCTGTGCCTCCCAGGGGTCTGTGACAGAGATGCTGAGGTTGGTCTGGGTGGAGGGAGGTGGGAAATGCCTGTGTGCGAAAGTACCTGTAGAAACACGAAAGCCAGGTGCATAAGGATGGGACGCTGACAAGTGGGGACACATCGACAGTGAACAAACTGGGAACACTGGGGAAAGCTCTACTCCCACCCTGCCCAACGGACAAACTCCTGTACAGCCCTACACAACCACCCTTTGGCGCAGACCAGCGCTGGCAACGGGAGGGTGGCAAGGAGGTGCCAGCTCATGCCCCATGAGCTGCCCTCATCCTGCTGGGATGACTGGGAGACAGGCTGGAGCTGTGCCTAACCCCAGAGCAAGGAGATGCAGCAGCTTTGCCTAAGATTCCCAGAAACCAAAATAAGCAAGACTTTGAGGCAAAACATACCCCCTACAGAGCCCTTTCCAAAAAAAGTTTGTCATTGCCAATGAAGAGGAATCCAAGAGAGATGGGGAGGACCAGACATTTTGGACCTTTGATCTTCCTCATTGCGCTAGATGATCCCGAGCAGACTGAGGCACACATGCCTTGGCGCTGGCAGACACGCGGGCAGCAGAAGGTGAGTGGGTGAAGCCTAGGAGCAAACGACTGAAACCCATCTGGGTTAAAACAAGTATCACCTTCTCTTCCAGGAGGGCTTGCATGAAGTATTGTTGCATCAACCTCCGACATCCAGAGCAGAAAGAGGCACAACCCTTGTGCCTGGCCCCTCCAGCAGAGATGTGACACAGCCAGGTGTCCCAGGTCTGAGCTGGGGCTCATCCTGGACTGAAGATGTTTAGGCACACAAGGCAACACGTTGCTCTTGGGCCCTGGTGATAATAACAGGCAAGCCCAGAGGAAATTACAGCTTTACTGTTTCCAGGAAACTGGAGAAAAGCTGCAATTAACAGCCTGGTGTGCCAGTGTCGTTCCCCGAAATCCTGGCTGCAAAGTCTCCGGGATTCCTCATACCTCAAGGGAGCAGTTGCAGAAGATGTTCTGGGAACAGAGGATGCAGGAGTGAGAAGTATCTAAAAAAAGCCAGGAGTCTATGGCAGGTCAAGCAAGGTATCAGCTGCAGGGAGCACGCTGCAAAGCAATAACATCTGCCAACGATGCCATGCTTGATCTCCTGTGTGGCCTCCAGCATCCCGTTCCCACCTTCCTCAATCTGTCCTCAGGGTACTGGTCTCACACACCCGTTTTCCTGAGAGACACTGAAAGTGCAAGCTGTGCACAGAGCAGAGAAATGAGCCCGTGAGTGGTGAGACCCATGATAATTTTCAAGCCACAAGCATCTTTCCTCACCCCCCATACAGATGCCGGGATGCGATTCAGCTTGTACATTAAATCCCTTAAATGTAGAAGTGCCTCCATGTTCACTGAGTATTTCAGCTCCCATTGCAGCCTAGATTTGGTTACACAAACACAGCTGTGCAGTTTTATTTAAGACATTGGGGTCCTAAATGTTTAAAATATGTTCCTGCATACCCCATCCGGCAAGAACATCCCACGGGCTGGCAGGTCACGGTGGATGCATACGACCACCAAGGACCAGCAGGGCCACCAAGCAGAGGCCACAGAAGAGGTTGTGATGGACCAGGTCAGGTAGCACCAGGATGGTTTCTGCCTATGAAGCCTCTCTGGGAGAGGACAATGGGAGGAGGATGCACAAGGGTTATGTGGGGCCTGCCCTGCCTCCTTCCACCCAGAAATTTTGTTTATTTTTCTCCAGAAATGTAAAATAATAAATGTTTTCCGGGTTCCCTGAGGGAAACAGCTCCTGCCTCTTGTTTCTGGACTGGCTTCAGAGAGAAGGCTGTGCAGGTGCTGGGAAATGCATGGGAAGGGGCCGTGCCTCAACCCATCCCTTTGGGACCAGGAGCACATCCCACTCCAGTGTCCCCAGCGTACCCCTCCGACCCACACAGCCCCCTCCTGCACTCCCCTTTCCACCGCATCATGCAGGATATAAACTATTCAGATTAGCGCAATATCCCTGCAGGCTGCAGGATTAAACCCTTCCAAAGATAACAGCCCTGCTGTAATTGTTAAGGTTTAGTTTGGCACATACCGACCAAATGGCCAAGTCTTAAACAATACCGTTCTGTAAAACACAGCAGATCCTGAACGCCCTCAGATCCCATCGTGTTGGGGGTGCTGGAAAGCAGCACGTGCCAGGGCTGATCCGAGACCTAGAAGGTGATGGAGGCTTTCAAACACATCTCTAATCTCTTCTGGTCCACACACAGCTGCAGCTTTAATTTAAAAACATCTTTTGAGCAAGAGGACCCTACCCGTACTCTGGGTATAGTTAAATAATAGAAAAGGAGGGAGAAATGAGGTAGAAATGTATATGTTAATAATAAATACGGAAGGAGAATGAATTGAACAAAAGCAAAGGCAAGAGTGAAACGAACGGATGAAACGTGAAGTGGAAAGGGACCCAGGACACCACAGACAGCTGTGGAGGAGAAGGCTCGAGGTCCTCCTTGGATTCATCTACTGGGGCTCTGTCATGAACCAGAGAGTTGCTGGCTCGATTTGGGGTCCGGTGCAGCAAGCACTGTGCACATTATCCCATGGGGACTCCTGCACGAGACAGAGCAATTTGGGGAATAAGAGCTGGGAAAGCCTCGTCAGGCTTTTAAATCCAATGTCCCTCCACAGCTGCAGGATGAGTGTGAAGTTTTCCACTTAGTACAAGTGGTTTTAACTCATTAATAACCTCCATACGCTGCTGGCCAGCAAAGAGCCAGCAAAGAGCTCTCTGTCTTACAGAGCAGGGCAGAAATTTAAGTCATCAGAGTCCCAGCATGCCTGTGTCACCTGGGACCAGCCACTGCACCTCAGCTGGGCAGCAGCATCACCAGCCCTGGGATGACCACATCACCCTCAGCATCCACCTCCATCAGCGCCAAAGCATCGAGAACAGCCAAGAACTGCTGAAACATGCACTGCAAACACAGGGCAAAGCAGCCCTCCAGATTCCACATGCTTAGTGCTTTCTGCATTTAAAAAAAAAAATAAATACAACAGTTTAGTGGGGTAGCAGAGCGATAATCCCTATTACAGGACAATCCATGGGTATAAACAAGCCTGGGCTCCCAGTCGTCAGTGCTGTACAGAGTGAAGGGGGACACAGGAGCAGGGATTTGGCTTGGAAAGGTTGGAGAGGGAAAGACTGGGAAGAGAAACCATTGTCCTGACTGCACCTCCGTGAGCCAGTGCACCCCACTCCCTTGGGGATTCGGGACTCTGTGTGGTGATACATTTTCCCCCCTCCCCTGGACTGCTCTGCAATCTTGGAATTCCCATTAGACCTTGGCCTTTGTGCAATGAGTTGGGTGGTTAAGTGTCCCTTGACCGTACCGGGAACTCTCGCGTGGCTAAGGAGGGGAATGGCACTGACCGGACCGCGGTGGGGTAGCCCTGTATGTTAGGGAGTACTTTGTCTAGAGCTCAATGGTAGTGATGA
>NW_009225667.1:0-15330 GCF_000690835.1 Fulmarus glacialis
TGTATGAATTTCACTCGCACACCATGACATGGGTATGTACCTCCAGCTGGCCCTCAGCCTTTTGCTGGTACTACTTGCCTAAGACTCATTGTAATTTTATACTTCTTGAATGACTGGCTTGGATAGATCAAATCTTTGATGTATTCCTACCAACCTGTGTGTATGAGCAGGAGGAAGTATAAAAGCACTCGTCAGGACAACAGTAATTAGTTGCAACTTCCGAATTGAAATGCATAATTAATGCTGTGTCACATGCTGAGTATCAGTCATGCAATTGAGAAGGTTGTGGTGGCAATTCCAGAGTTTTAGGGCAATTGCTGTGCCAAAAATCCTGCTCAGCTTGTACAAATTGTTCTGGGCAATATTAGTCCATTGTGCAGCATCAGGTAGAGGGACTGTTTGCAATTCTCAGTAACTCTCATTCTCCAAAGAGATGGCAGTTCCTCTGTCCTGGAGCACATCTCTGGGTGATAAAGTAACCCTGAGCCCAGATGAGAGCCAGCTCTCTCGTTGCAAAACCAATCAGTGAATACTGGAGGTGCTCTTGCTCACCTTTCCTTGCTTGACATCTTCTCCTGTGCAACCTCCAAAAGCCCCCACCCTTCCTCATGAGCTTTTCCCCTTCCACAGAGAACGGGGAGCAACAGGAGGCCCAGGGCTCCAACCCACTGACCCATCAAAGAGGAAGAGGAGAGCAGTGGCAGTGCCCGAGCAGCGCTTCCCTCCATTGCAGTCACCTCCAGGTTATGTGAGTATTGCACACACTGACGGTGAGTGTGTCTCCCTGATGGCACCTGGGAAGAGACCTCCTCCACCTGTCCTTCAAACGTGGAGCATTGAGAGTCCCGCAGGTCCTGTGCTCTGCCATGCCTGAGGGGCTCAAAGCCTCAGACCTTCAGAAAATCATGTTTTCTTGCTCTTGGAGTCAAACACGGCCAGATTTACAAATGCCAACAGCCCTTACCTGCTGCCTACCAGTTTGGGGAACAGATCTCGGCCTTGCCTGTGCCATTGGAGATGTGTGAACAAAACTGATCTGTGTCTGCCTCAAAGCCTGCGGCACAGCGATGCTGTACACTGAAACCACCAGGTTACACACTTTGTCCATGGGTATCCTACCTTCATTATTGCACATCCAAAATACCTGACCCAGATCTGAGGCACCTTTGCAATGACTAAGCTTGTGAGTCGCTTACCAATAATATGTGCCATTGCAAAAGACATCCCGAAGGACAGCACTGCCTGGCTGATGCCACCGCATTCATTCTCTGGTCCTGTCAAAGGTTTCTGGCATCACAGGGGCGCTGCCAAACGTCTTTGATTTGGAAACCCAACCTGGGATTTCCTGGTGTTTGGGTTTTCTCAGGAATGGTGAATGTTGGGGCATTTTCATGGTCACCTCCGAATGCAGGGAAAGGCCAGACTAGCTGCCTACTGAACAAGGCGGGGACAAAAAAGTGGTGTCCCCACTGAAGCTGAAGTTTAAAATCATGCTGCTTTTAATATGCTAAGGCACTTAATAAAAGAGGGAGCTCAGTGCTGGTGCAGACAGCGCAGCGCTGCGTGCCTGTCAGAGGCAGGAGAGGGAGGGGGACGGTGAGCTCCCCAGTTTCCCTTTTAGTTCCACTCCTGCTCTTTCTTTTTGATTTTCAAGAAAGCAAACTTGTTTTTTCACCAAATACCTCCCACCTTTATACCCCAAACACTTCATGGCCTGTTACTGTTTTTCCTAAGCATTTTGAACTAACTGCTGCTTTCAAACCTGTCCCCAAGCCTTGCTGGTACTGCTGGATCAGCTTCTTTAACCTTCCGCCTCTAGTGGTCTTCTTACAATATTTACTACTCCCATTTTGAATAATGGGAGATTAATTTAATTCTGCATCTTTTTCACATAGTAATTGTTACTAAATCTCTGAATCCTGATGCAATATTATCAAGCAGCTTCTACCAGCTGCTGCAGCGGTAGGGCTTGATCCACGGACAACTGATTTCTTTCCTTTTGTGGAAGTAGTACAGGACTCAAGAAGAACCAAACATTATTTTCACTGCAGACTTTCCATAGGTCACTAAACTGATGCCTGCAAGTGCCACCATTATTCTGAACAGGGAGGCAGCCCCATCCCAGCATTATGAACTAGTTTGCGAAAATTACTGATTTTTTTCAGTTCAGCAGCTGAACCAAAATGTTAATAAAAGAAACAAAGAAACAAAGATCAGAGTGAGCAGTATGTAAAATTTGCAGGTGTTCCTTTTAGGTTAAAAAAGCTTTGTTCGCATAAACCATCCCATCTGACCCAAAGCAAAACATTTTCTTTCCGTGCATTTATAAAAACAAAAATAAGGAGAGGCTCCTTACACAGATCTGTTCCTATACACATGAATTTGTCCCTCACCAATAGTACCTCACACAACAGGTGGAAAAGATGGCAAAATAAGGGAAATTTAAACCCATATCTGCCATTTAGGGTCTGGAGTGGGCTGGCCCAGAGGGGTTGAGGACAGCTGTATATTTGGGGGCCAAATGCCTTGGGAGAGACAGTTATTCCTCCAGCTCTTCTCCTCCCCTCCCAGCAGTTTCCAGGAAATCATGTGAATAAAAACAAGCCTTTGTAAGGAGAAAGGAGAGAGGGTCACGGAGACAAGCTGGAGAGGAGGATGCCAGCCAGCGCCATGCTGACAAGTCCTCCCTCAGAAAGCAGCTGTGCCCCCATTGTGCTGGGTGAATGACAAGACTCGGCCAGGATGTCACGCTGACCCGAAGCCTTGCTGCTGTGTCCAATTGACCAATAAATCATGTCTTGTTTCGGGGATGCTCCCCTGAATAGCTGCTCTTTGGCTAAATGCTCCGTAATGGGTGAGGTTTCATTTGGAGTAGATGTGAGTCTCCGATGCCTAGGGGAGAGTGTTTTCCAGTGATGCAAACTGGAAAAGCCTCCGAGCAAGCGAGGCCAAGAGCATCCTGCAGCATCCCCCCTCCGTAGTGGGGAGAATTGTCACCAAAAATTAATCATGTTTTTGTTTGTTTGTTTGTTTGTTTTCCTAGAAATAACTATTTGGGTCAAATTTATGAACAGTTTTGGGATAACTGAATTACTTCTTGGGGAGAATTTGCAATTTCCTTCTAAGAAACTGCTGAGATCTACCTGTTAATTACTATTAGCAGCTCTGAGGATCCTTTCGGCAGGTGGAGACCATGTAGAAGAGACAGAAGTGAGACAAAACATTTTCCAAGCAAAGATATAATTAGGGATTAGGGAGACTGATCCTACTGCGTAGTATAATTAGGAGATTATGGTGTGGCATTGCCCTGGATTAGACTTGACAGAAAAATCTCTACCCTGCTATATAAAACCTTCCAGGTTTTGAAATGGAAACCTGTAAACAAAAGGTCTTCACTGTATTAAACCCGTGTCCTACAGCAGCCTCGCACTGCCAAGGCTTGCATGTTGAGGAGTGAATGGAAACTTGTGTGGTCTCCTGTGTTAGAGGCAGAGAAACCCCCGACGGGAGGTGACCACCAGCTCCATCTGCTGCTTCCCCTTCCCTGCAGGGAAACTGACCCCAGCTGAGGCTCCTCCCGTGTCCCCAGACCACCCAGCCAAGCCTTTCTCTGAGCCCCTCCGGGGTGTCGGCAGCATGGGGCAGTGGGCTTGAGGACCCCCTGCCCTGGCTTCTGGGGAGGTTCCTGCTGGGATCTCCCCTCGGGTTTGGGAAGAGGCTTGAAAGGCACCTGCCACCCCCCCAGCCCTGGGCATCGCGTGGGAGGACAGAACCCTTACACCGTAAGTGGGGCCAAGGAAGGCACCCTGTGGGCCAGTGGCCAGGGATAGAGGGAGAAACCCACCTGCGCACAGCCCTGGTATCGCAGAGATTTGCATCAGCCAAGCCAGCCCCTAAATCAAATGTAAAATTGTGAGAATCAGCTTCACAGATTACATTCCCTTACCTCCTACCCTAAAGCATTTCTAAAATCAATAACTCTGAAAAAAAATTAATCATACCTCTAAATGGACCACCAGCAGGATAGGCTTGGTGTGCTTTTGGTACATTAGTTGATTGATTCTTGCTATAAGTCAATAAAACACTCCAGTGAAGCATCCCCCAAATCAAGCAGTAAGACCAACGCTGCCATTCAACTGCAGAATTTTTGTGGTGCCCAGAGCCGTAGATTCCCCGAGGAGAAGAGGGGAGTGGGGAAGCGCAGTGCCCTCCGGCAGCTCTGAGCACTTTGCCATGAGTTTCTTTGTCACACAATATGGTTGCAGCAGCAAGGCTGCCCAGTTCCTACAGCATCTTCTTCTCTTCCTGTACCACTTTTTTCTTTTATCTAGTATTAATTCTTTAGCACAGAAGCCACCTTTTTACTGTGTTACATCAATTACTTGCTCACGGATTGTAAATGCGAACTCTGAGCACTTCCCTCATTATATACTCTCCAGCACACAGGTGGATAATAAAATAATAATTTACATCTTATGGTGAATTAACAAGAATAAATCCATGGATGAAACACATGTGACAAAGGCCCGGTGCGAGAAGGCCCTGCAGCCTCCACAGGTCCATTTCCTGTTTCTCTTTTTGATGCTCAAAACTCAACGTGTAGTAAAGTTGCAACAACCTTCACATGTAAGTGCCAGATAATAAGAGATGCTCTAGACCAAATCAAAGGCTCCTTTTACTTTTGGGAGCATTGATTTTAACAAGGTCATTTGTCTTCCTTTTGCTGTGCAATCACAGAATGAAAAATTGCAGAATTTACAGAAAATAGATAGTCATCAGCACATCATCTTGTCAGACTATGATTTGTCTGGAGACCAATGATTGTCAGATTTCCCCAGCCTAGGAAGCTAATCTGAACACTGTCTGTGGTCTAGTAATTTTGCTAAACTTCCCAGCACTCACACCAAGCCAAATATTCAGGATACTGAAATGAAGATATTTAAACATGTGATTTTAATTAAAAATTATTCCAGAGCAAGTGCTTGGATTCTCAAATCCGTCCCCTTTTGAGGTATTATTTGGAATTGTTTTGCAATTTTATCTATAATATGAACTAAATCTTTGTGATACGCCATAGGCTTGTACAGTAAAGGTAATTGTCTCCCCTCTACATTGTATTTTCCTTGGTCAGGATTAGTAACCCCCTGAGTACCTTACTTAGCCTTTTGCTATCTGACAGCTTAATTAAAAAGTTATTTGAAGTTGTAAGTGAAAAAGTAAAGGAAGATTTAGAACTATAAAAAATAATCTGTCTACTTCTATAAAGGCACCTCTCAGGGGGATATCAAATGACTGCCATGTACAGTCAGGAATAAAAGGTAACACAGCAAATTGGAGCTGTCATTTCATCTCCCATTAAGATTAATTAATTTTCCTTTGACAGTGATCGCAGTTGAGCTTCAACATAACGACACATGATACAAAAGCATAAAAGCTTCTTTTAAAAGTGCATATTGATAGTCATCTGCCTGGGATCCTACAAAGTACAGCAGATTTTTTTTCCCACATTTGGCCCTGCAGGATTATTAGGTGGTTTGTCGGAGGCCACAGAAAGGCTCAGGAGCTCCTGAAATCGGAGTGCATCCCTAGTTCTGGAGTGGTTTTTTTGGTTTTGTAAGATGCCGAAGATCTTACTGTTCATAAGAAACCTGCTTGCTTAGGGGAATTTTAAATGTGAGTCTTCTCAATTGTGCTTGGGATTAATTAACCCTTGGGAGAAAAAAGTCTTCTTGTATATCTAATGAAATGACCTGAAAAGATCTGTATTTAAAAGAAAGCCTACCACCTGCGTGGCAGCCTAGTTCTGCGTAATAATCCTGTCACCGCTGCACGGTGGTTGCTTTGGGGTTCACCCAGAGCCCTGGGGGGAACTTGTTCCCCCAAAGATGCCCCTTGTGCTGCAGCGAGCCCCAGCTCACCACTCAGCCACCCAGTTTAAGGGGCCTGACTTTACTTCCAGGAACTGGGATGAGTTTCTCTGGCGGTCCCCCCTGGTTTTCCAGCAGATGGCAATAACCCGCAAGGGGTGCGCGGGAGGAGCGGCGGCTGCGCAGCGGTGGGGCAGGCACAGGCGCCTCCCCAGCAGCCCTGCCAAATCCCGGCGGCGGGGAGAGAGGGGAAAAGCAGGGAAGAGAGAGCAAGCCAATGAATAATAGATTACTAAAATCTAGCCAGCTAGAAAGCGCATACACAGGAGAGGGGAAGAGTGCATAATTCATCTATAATTGCTTGGGGGGGGGATTTTAAATAAGGAAGAGAGACGGGTTGCACATTCCCTTTGTTTCTTTTTTAAGTTTCCCGGCGGCGGGGAGAGAGGGGAAAAGCAGGGAAGAGAGAGCAAGCCAATGAATAATAGATTACTAAAATCTAGCCAGCTAGAAAGCGCATACACAGGAGAGGGGAAGAGTGCATAATTCATCTATAATTGCTTGGGGGGGGGATTTTAAATAAGGAAGAGAGACGGGTTGCACATTCCCTTTGTTTCTTTTTTAAGTTTTCCAGTGCCGGAAGTGTGTTCTTGTTCACCCATCTGGGCCTCAGGGCTCAAAGGTGACCCAGCGACCGTCCTGCCGTCTGTCAGGTGATGTGGCTGGTCACACACGGGATGCCAAGGCGTGACTGAAGCATGACCTAAAAATGACTGTTGCCTGTAATACACCGGCAAAAAGTGGTGAGCATAGAGGATGCACCTTTAAAAAGACAGGGATAAAATCCTGGTCCTATCTTGCCGATGGCTATTTCATAGCTATATGAAAACACTGTGGAGGAATTTCTATCCTGTGATTTACAGTTAATCATCCTGCTCACTTTGCAACCTGTCGAATTTATGTTAGGTTGGCTTTTGTCACAGAAAATGGAAACCTGTTTAACTTTCATGCGTTTCTCCAGAATAAACAAGGGAACAGGAGAGAACAACACAGGTCGGCTAACCTGGAGTCTATATATGATGTTTCCTTGGGAATCGAGCATGTTTGTGTCTAGAAGTGATGTTTTTGTGTGATAAACTTACACCCTGCGTTTGTCAAGATTAAACGCCTCAAAATTCTTATTGACGTTACAGAAAGCAACATAAATACAGACCCCTGCTGCCAGCTCAGAGGTCTGTTTGTGCCAATACCCCGTCTCTCAAAGTCTAAAAAATCCAGCTCTTCTGGAGGAATAGCAAATGCAACAACATGCCCTGCTTTCCCGTTCACCGGGGGGAAGCACAAAAGACTGGTCTCTGCTGTAAAACCTGAGCATTAATAACCGCCCTTGTTCCACGGCTACCTGCATACAGCTCCTTTTGTCTTCTCATCTCGCTACACTCTTGGCCTCAGTTGAAGACTTTGGCAGCAAGTATCATGTTCTAGTTTGTGTGAAAAACTTTCTCAGTTTCTGCTTTGTAACATTTCTGTATCACTGAATGTTCCCTTCTTTTTTTCTTTTCTTTTTGTGATAGAGCGCAATTAGAAACTTTTGATCTGCGTTCTCCTTACCATGATGTTACATTTTTCTTATCATGTTTCCAAAAATAAATTTTTTCAATCTTTTAAAAAAAGGCATAATAAAGTGAGAAGAATGGGCAATACCCACTCATAAAACATGCAGAAAAATACTGAGCTACTCTTACAAGAAAAGGAAATTCTTCCAGTTTTATGTCTCCCTTGCCCTCTTCCCAGAAGCAAATTAAAAGGGCTGAGGAAGATAATTGTTTTGGGTGGATATGTGATTGACATCCTAATAATAACGTAATTGAAAGAGCAATAGTTGAAGACCTACATCTATTAAAAATATTAACTTTTTATTATTTACCCACCACTGCATCAGCAGACCTGTTTTAACTTCTGCTGGTGTGACAGCTTCTCAGCCTCCACAGCAACGACCAGTTTCATGATTATTTTTGAATTGTGGTGTGTTCAGCACCTAATGAGACACTCAGTCTGTGGCATGCATGGAATATGTGGTCCAGATTACCAGCTCTGTGTTTATTTTACTGCTCTGTTACAACGAAGCTGATGCAGGGAGGTGAGTCCCAGCATATCGTTCAGTGCCGGATGGACTGGCACAGAAAACTGCAGTTTGAGAGACCTGCTCGGAAGTAACTGTCTTGCTCTTTATTTTCAGACCAAGAGACAAGATGCCTATAAATACCATGTTCCTTTTAATGATAACTTGTGGTTATTAATGCACTAAACGATTTCCATTAAACAAGTAGAGAGTAGGAATGGATGATGTATTTCCCAGTGAATAGTAAAATCACAAAAAATACGGTCTCATTCATTCAAAAACTTCATAAATTTGATCTGAATTCATTTGACCGATGCTGCCTAGGGAGAGCAAAGGAAAAGCAATGTCACCGTATTCCCATCACGGAGCTGGGGGAGGGAGCCGCCTCTCTTTGAACATTCACTCTCAGCCTGAAAGACGCAGGTTCAGTGTCTGCTTGAGGGGATTTAAGTCCCCTTCACCACCTCTTTCTTAGTCCTTCATCGCTAACCGCCATGCCATTAAATATTCCGGGGTGCTTGCAATCCTGTTGCTGCTGTTCCACTTAGCATTAATAATTAAATCTTCACTGGCAAAGGGACTGAGCTTCAGATATCTTCCATCCTCGAGGAGTGCTCCAGGCTGAGAAGCATTCACCTCCTTTGTTGAAATGACTGCTCATATATTTTCCACCCCCTGGAACGGAACCGTGCCAGCCAGAGGGACTGAAGGTGGCCCACTTTAGAGTGACTGTCTCATGGTTAGGATGCTAGTCTGCAGGAGATGGTAAACATGATTTTAAATCCAGTTTCTGCTTCATTTGAACTGAACTACAAGGTCTTTGTTTTGCCATTAAAACTCTCACATTTAAATTTGTTTTGACCCAAGTCGGGGCCTGTTTTTAATTTTGTTTCCCCCCTTACTTTTTTTATCTCGGCAGGAAGCCTGAGAACTCTCCCTCCATTTTCATTAATTGCAAACATAATGATAACAAAACTCTGAGCCAGTGAACACCTCTCACTTGGCTTTGGAGTTTACTCATCCCTAAGGTATAGCTATTATTTCGTAATTGGAAGCACCTTCTAGGTATTCTTTTATCAGTAGTATAATAAATACTTACAGCTCTGCTATTACTTCCTCGTGAACCTGCCTTGGTGTTAACAGCTTTTATCTTGGCTCAGCTGTTTGCAACAGCTCTGGGGCTCCTCCCTCCCAGGACATAGTTTCATCCTGACCGAAACCAGCATCCTACACAGCGTCACGCTGTCGTTAGGGCAGGCAGGTGCTGCACCATATTTCTTCCCACTCTGCAGGAAGAGATCATGACCTCAGTTATGTAAAACAGCAGATGGAGCTTACATATTAGGTACTGCTAAAGTCATGACCTAGTATGCACAACACTTCTAGACTTTCTAATTAGGGACTGAGCTCATTAGAACTGGCTGAAACGTCCATATATTGGACATGGTTTTACTTCACGGGCTTCAAAGGAGATATAAGCGTCTCCCCCTTCCAAAAATGTTTATATTTGCCATCAACATTTTTATTAAAAGGTTTAGCATTTATTAAATTGAAACCTGGCTTTTCAAATGAAGTCTGTGATTACATGAATCAATGGTTTTGATGAAGAATAAGAGAGTTGGGGGATTGGCTTAATGACAGCAATAAAGGTAAGTTTTCACGAACACTTTAGGGAGTGCCAGCACAGTGAAAGGCTGAGGCTGGGGGAAAAGGCATTAGACAACAGCTATGGTGAAGAGGTGCAATGCAGTGCCACGGCTAACATAATCTTTCTTTTCCCCCTTTCTTTTTGATGGAGCAATCGTAAAGTCACTCTATGATCTAGCCCAAACATTCCAGGGCATCCTTCACATCAGCTTGGGGTGCAAATCTACGCTGGTCCAGCCAAAACACTACAAACTTCCATTCTTTCTAATGACACATCAATTTTACTATTTTAAAAAACACATAAAAATAATGAAGACCCAGCCAATCCCTTTTTATGAGTTTCTCCCATAGTCTGCTCTCCAGTGAAAAACTTGAATGACTCATTTCTGGCTAGAAGCAGCTGAGACAACAGAACCAACGGCAGCATTGACTGCGTCACCTACAGCTTTATTGCTACGCCAGCCTTAGAGCAATGAAATACCTTCTAAGGGTTTCTTTTCCTTTTTCAATGGAAAACAATTGGGCAAACAGAAAGAGCATGGAAAACCAGCAGAGAAACTTGCAGGAAAGCAAACATAAGACAAAATGAGGACTTGGATTCCTGAAGATACCTCTATTTGAAGAAGGAGCGACAGGATTGGAAAGGGTTTTGTCCCTGAACTCCAGTGACTCCTTGGGAATGGCTACGATATGCTGAAATTACTAAGAACTCTGAGCCAGCACATAGTTTCCTTCATACCAGCCCACTCTGGGTCTTGAAATAACTTTTTTGTCAGAAGCAAAACATAGAACTGAAAGCATGTCATGGAAATGTCATAACCTTCTACCTGACTCCTTCTGCAGTAGCTATTGGCACAGAAGGTTTGTTTTCTCTTTTATGAAGCAGAATTAAATAGAGAGGAGTTGGTGCAGGGGCTATAATGGAACAGAGGAACTGGAGAAGGAAGAATAAAGGGGGGCATCTCTACTAGTAAATTAAACATGGTCATAGGCATTGGAACTTGATCATCTATACTGTGAAACTGTTAGAACAGTCCTTCCCATGGTTTTGTTCAGACGCTAGCTTGCCATCTCCCACATACGTCCTGCGATGAGACCTTTCCCAATAGGTAGTTTAGATGTCAGTGTTTAATAGTATGGCTGTGGGCCCTTCTGGGCCGGTTGGCCTCACTGTCCAAGAGATGCTCAGGCCTGTTTAACTCACTGGTATAGGCACAGCCGTAGAGAATTCAGGGACCTTCATATCCTCCTTCCTTTGACAGAAGCAACCAAGTCACATGTTTTTTCTAAATGTATCTAACAGCATCTTGAAACGAGTTAGATTTTTCCTGATTCTAGTGCTCTCTCTGAAGCCATTGAAAATCTCCACCCTCCTGATGGCAAAGAGCTTTTTTTTTAAAAAAAAGGCCAATTTGCATCCATTCTGCTTAGAGAGGAAAGCTTCTGTTGGTGTTTCCCCTGATATATTTACAGAGACGGATCAAAATCCCTCTTCACCTTTGTTATGTTCAACTAAATGCAAAATATGGAAGTGGTTAGGGACCTTGCAGAAGATGTAGCTTAGGCAAAGGTCTTAAGTCAAGGTACCACAAAGAAATGTCCTCCTTCACCCATTGTCTGCTTTAGCGATTCCGTCAGAAAATGATTCGGTACCTTTCTCTGCTGTTAATTCCCTGCTGTGACTCAGAGGTATCCTTTCATGCTCTGCATAGAAGTGATACATTTCGAAATACTATGCTCAAGAAGAGAATAGCGATAAACAATTTAACTTCACAGGTAAGTAGTGAGCCTGGTCTTGGCAAGAGCAGAACTAAAGGATCTTTTTGACCAAAACAAATCTCACTTTGTTCTTTGGTAATGCTGACAATCAGATAGTTGTAAAAAATTGTTCTTTACTTGCAAACTGAGACTGCTAATACAAACAATAGGCACATTTGAATTTTTGTCACAGCTTCCATTGGATGACCTCAGAGGGAGAAACAAATACTGAACACTACAATGACCGTGTGGCCAATGAACAGAACAAAGTGAAAAAGCATGTGTTGACCACAGTCCGTTCTGGCTAATACGATTTACAAAAATAATCTGCTTGGCAAGATGGAAAAATCTTATGAATTCCTCCCTGATTTTTCACAGTAAAACAAAGGATCTTCTCCAAACTCTGGCTAAAAGTTCCTCCTTAAGGCAGAGAACATTCCTTTGTAGTGTCACGGTGAGATAAGTTCTTCACCGAACTGAGAAGTCTGGGTTCCTTTTTCTAGATTCTTTATTTTCTTTGTTCCCTTTCCAATTGATTTTCCTTAAAATGTGCAGTTATATAAATAAAAATGGCTCATCTGTTAGCTGAGTCAGGAGATGGGGAGTAAATTGACAAGTTCATGCAAAAAACCCACAGTATCTGCACTTTGTTAAAAAGTGCTTTTGTAGTAGTGAGAAAGAACAGAAAGGAGGAATTGATTATGTGTGTATGTGTAGGTGGTAAAAGTACTTTTAGATAGAGGTGAGAGGCTTGAGGCTGTCAAAAAACTGAGAGTAGGAGCAGAGTAGACAGGAGATGCCCCAGGTAATATGCTTTATATCAGGCAAGTTGAATCATTTTATAAAATACACTTGTAAGTAGTATTTGAAGTAAAATAAAAATATTTTCTATTTATATCAGAACTGCTTGCTTAATTAAGTGCATTCCTTTGTCTAAATTCAGAATGGTTTCTCTAGTGCATATCACTACTGAGGTTATAGGACCAAACACAGAGAAAAAGCCTCTGAAAAAAGGAGGGAAAACCCAAGGAGACAGCAAAATAAGCCAGGTGGATATTTGCAGTATCTGCCTGTTAGATGCGAGAAAGCTTTTTGTGTTTGCCTTCTCAGTCATTTCCGAAAGAAAGAATCAACTTAGTTCATAATGAGATTAGTCTGTTTGGTAAGGGGGGGTGGCAAACAATGAATAAACAACTGGGATTTAATACCGATCACGTTTTAAGCAGCACATTTCTGTTGGTTACCTAACATCAGTCCTGGCATTATGAGTAACAGGATGGCAATGTCCAATCTCAGATACGCTTTTCAAGTTAATTAAAACATGACACGCATCTAGAATTACTGCGACTGAGGCATAAAATAATGGACAGCTGAACTTGTAGAGATTTGAAATAGAGGACTCGGAAGAAAATAAATAGCAAAAAAGTAAAACAGGATTTTGCCCTTCAAATGTAATAGGCTCAGATTTTTATACACATGACCCTGGTATCTCAGAACTTTGAACACCAGGAAAGAAAGCATCCTTTCTATGTCTAATTCAAACACCAAAAACGGATTTCTCCAAGACTGGATTTTCAGAACTATGAAACTTGTTTTCTATGGATTTGTGTTTTATGATAGATTGTTAAGTATTGGGTTAACTTTTTCTCCGCAGTTGTGGCATTTATAATGTCACTTTCTTACGTGGCTTCTCCTGAACCTCTACACGGCTGCCTGCTTTCACAAAACTTGTGGGAGCTTAATTACCCTTGAGACAACTCCCTTTTGGCAAACATAGTTAAATTTGGACAATGGTTTTGAAAGATATGGCGTAACAGGACAGACTGACACAGTTCAAACACTGACTTCTCATAAGGAATCAGTTTACAAAGATAGAGATTGATGTCTTTGAGTTATGATATAAAACATTCAGAATGCAATAGATATATGAATTAAGAGTCCTGTAGTTTCTACCATAGCTCACATATACTACATAAAGCAGTTGTAGCTGGCAATTCTTTCAATCTGAGATTCATGAGGTACTACGTGTACTGGATCTTTTCACCTAACATATACATATAGGCCCATCTGAGGTGCCCATCTGAGTATGACAGCCATCCTACATCTCCAGGAAAAACAGGTCATGGTGACTAAAGGTTGCGAACTCTAGCTCTTTCTACTCCAGTGAAATGACAGAGAAATCCCTCACAGGCAGAATACGCAAGAGATGCTAAAATGGGAACTTGGGCTGGACAGTTTATTTGTAATGTGGAATCTTTCATGACTGCACTCGGGCAGGGACTCAAAATTACATATCTTCTGGCACCTTCAGCTCTATTATGCATGTTGATATTATGTGGGACCATTGGTTCAACGCTGACTCAGAGGGAAGAGTGCCTCAGACTGAATCACTAATGCCATATCCTGCAGCACTCTAGTGAAGCCTTGGCAGTAAGGAAAGATAATTACAATGTGGTTACTGTGACTGATTTTTGAGATGCTTTTATGTATACCTCAGGCATGTCAGTAGGTAAAATGCAGTCAGCTTGCTCAGAAATACCCAAGCGTCCTAAGTATATTATTTTCTGCCACAAAACTGAGCATAGAGATAGAATCCTATTAGATGAAAACATCCAACTGAACACCATACCCTGAATAACTCTGTATCTTTTTCATATACATACAATTTACAAAACAGTAAGTATGAATACAAAACTCTTTCCTTTTACATATTTCTTTTGCCTTTTAAAGATAAACAATGGGCATCTATATACAAGATTTTGTTTCCCTTACAATAGAAATACTAGCCTGTAGTCTGTTTTTCCAGATTCTGTGAATAACTGTTGAACGAGTAGGTGTCACAATGGTATCAGCCTTACTCCATCAACAGAACTTTAATAATGATGTTCGTGGACTGACAGCCCGAAGTCAAATGATCCTTGGTGTCAAGAGGACATTTTCACAAGTATTCAGGTGAAGGTACACAGAAGCAAAGCTTTAAGATATTTGCAGCGTTTACTACTTGTCTTGCATGTTGTCACATACCACCTGACACGAGGCGTCAAGGAAATACCAATATTGGAAATATCATTCAGTATGAAAATGCATCCACATGTTCAGTTATACCTATTGATGCTATTTTTATCTTTTCCTCAAATAGAGTCTCTGTTTCTCTTTGTCTCTTGCTTGCACTCCTCAGGTCTCTTCCCATTGCCTTTCTTTCCCTTCAGCAAACCTGTTCTTCCCACCTTTTGAGGATTTTCAATCAAAGAAATCAAAGAAAAAGTTAGGGCCAACATTAAGTCTTGATTAGGTTTAATAAAGCGCAGACAGTTTATACATCTCAGTGCCATTGTTTCAGGATGTTTGCAGACTCATTCAAATACCACCGTATCAGTTACAGTCAGTTCATGCTTTCAAGGCTATCTTTGCAAACATGAGGACTAGATACAATTTTTTTAAAGAGAAGGATAAGATTACTCACAATTTGAAAATGCTGTGAAGGCCACATAAATGTTCCCAAACTGGATGTTTGACAACTTTTGCTAATATACTAAGAAACACCGAGGAAGTTGACTCGGAATAACCAAATAGGACTATTTCTCTATTTCTTTGTGGTCAGACTATTTAAAAATCGTGGCTTCTTCAGTTATCAACTATTAAACACTCAGACAGACCCCTGGTTGCAGCGAGGAAGGGGTGTAGTTTTTGTTTTCCCTCTGTTCTTTTTATTACGGACAGAAAGGCCTAGATACTTCGCATTACCATGTGAATTAGAAAATGATCTTATCACTCTGGCAGTCGCACTGGGTTACTTCAGCAGCCTGTAATGAAGATGGACGGCAGAACGGGTGGACTAACCTGTGCGCTCACCGATTTCAAATTATGAGCGACATCCCCTCCGGGGGCCAGGACCCACCGTTCCTCAGGCTGCAGCCCCTCGAGCTTTTCCTGCGG
>NW_009225668.1:0-30257 GCF_000690835.1 Fulmarus glacialis
CGCTCCCCCGGCCCCGCGCAGCGCCCTCGCCCCGCTCCTGCGCCCCTTCCGACGCCGGCGTTGGAAACGAAGGTGGGCTCGCTACGGTTTCCACGCCAGTTGGCTGCCTTGCTGCAGACATGCCTGCTCAAGTCCTCAGTCAATCGCAGAGCAGCTTGCGCAGCGCTTAATTACACCCCAGCGCAGCTGGGCTCGGCCCCAGCCAGAGCGGTCGTGGGGAAGCGCGGGGAGCCCCTCCGGGGCTGCAAAGTCGAGGCGCGGTGGTCTGGGGATGCGCCGGACGTCAGACAGGAAAGAAGTGGCGGAGGCGAGCCTCAGACTTTGCCGTTCTCTGTCTTCTCCATTTCGGGCAGGGGGGGATCCTCTTTTTTTTTCATCATTTTTGGAGGTCTGCTGGAAAGAAGCAGCTTTATGCACAGGTTACACAAGCTACTGGCACCGTGGCAGCAGTGGAGCTTACCTGCTCACCAGCACCTCGAGTCCTATTTCTTGGTGCCAGAAGTGCTTGGGTCTGATGCCTATTTCGCGCTTTCGGGTAAATATGCCAGGTCCTAAACGCAAGAGTTTCCCCCGGTCTGTTACAGTGAGAATGGCATATTGACTTCAGAAAACCTCAAATCTCACAATTGTATTAAAAATGTTTAAGACATTCAAATCTGAGACTGCAGTAATTTCCAGATCTTATAGCAAAATCATCACAATATCTCACTGTTCAGAGGCACATAAATATGTTGGTCTCCTCTACTATGCATCATTTGCACACAGTATTATTAGAATCAATTGGCAACTCCACTGAAATGTTTGTAATGACTTTAAGATATTATGGGAGTTATAGATCTGTAGGCCTGGCGTTTTAATTCTTGAGGGCCTATGCTTTTCTTGAAGTTACGAGTGCAGTTGTCACAGCACATCTACATAATGTAGTTTACTCCATTAATTTTGGTAACCAAATACATATATTAACAGATCATATTTGGCTGTGTGTTTTTATTCTTACCCCTTTTGGAAGATGTATGCATTTCCACTGTACTATTACTGATAAAGTACAGCTGTATAATTTCAATCGTGTAGTTGCGGTAGGACAAACTATTAAATAAATCTCAGACTGGAACTTGTTAAATTAAAATTCCTCACAAAAGCTCCTCAGATTCTTTTGAATATTCTATAAACAGCGTAATTTACAATGTCATTCTCTCTCTTCTGTAGCTTTCTTCTTACACTTCAGCATTAGTAGCAGTTAGTGTATTTTCTTTTTTTGCTTTCTTTTTTCGCTTTCTTTTTTCTTACATGTATAGTCACTCTTTTGGCTAATATAATTGACTTACGTATCTATCGATGTGTGCTGCATTTTAATGATGACTTTTTGTTTTATCCGATAATACTTTTTAATAAGATTGTTTGGATCTTATTTTAAGGGCAGGTGTAAACTCTTGCTTGGTTTTTAATGCCCAAGTAGACTTGGGCAAGATTTTTGCCCGGGAGCAGATTTGCACTCAAATAAGACCATACATTTTTATGCATTTATACACTTACATACATTTTCAACTTGACTTGACTTGACTTTAGCCTTACTAAATTGTAATTAGCTTCCTCCTTCTGCTTCCTTCCTCTATATTAATATGCTAAAGTCCATGAGGCCCGTATCTCTTTTGTATTTGTTCTTTCTAATAACACAAGAGTATATTTGAATGGCAACATACTTTGAGCTTGGCCTCTATCAAACAGCACTAGACCATCAAAAGCATTGCATCAGGATAACAATGAGACCAGAAATAAAGTGGATTTTAAAAAATAATAGTAATTGAAGGAAAATACTTCTACTGAAACACAATATTATGAGAAAATCCTTCATATGTGGTGCTTAGAACAAATATTGACTGGTGGACTAATAATATAATTTTTCTTAACAAGAAAGTTAATCGTGCCCTCCACTGAATTATTGGTCTAGATGCTGTAAGAAACAGGAAACTAGACTGTTCAAATTTTTTTAGGACTGGGTCTTTGTGGTAGTTAAATCACCGTGGCAATGAGTAGAACTTAGTGTGCAATCACAAGCTGCATCATTGTACTCTACAAAGTAGCACTGAGTTTATTTTATTGATTCACTGCAGTTTTTTTTCCCCTCAAACTGCTGTTCTCCACCTCATATGTTTCATTTTATTTACGCATGGTACTTCCCTGCCAAAGATGGCAATTTTTAGGATTTTGCCTGGGGTTGAGAACACTCAAGTAATAATGACAATATCACATCCACTGTTACTTCTTCATGCATAATTAGACTGCTTCAATTTACAAGACGTTTTATACAATATGAATAGATATATTTTTCTTTTTTTTTCCATGTGTATTCTACTGTTTCCTCATATGTTTTGCATTGTTCACAGACAAGATAAATTTTAGAAGTCTAAGTCATGATGTTCAGAGACTTACAGACATTATTAGGAACAGTAAGGAATTATGAGCATTTATAAACACAACAGGCCCAAATTAAGACCCTCAATTCAGCAGCTGGAAGCTTTTTGGGGTTAATTACTACACGCAAAGAGAAAACATGCAAGGAACTATGTACTCAATATATTCTGCACCCTCAAGTTAAAGAGATTACCAGTGGAGTAGAATATTGGTTAGCTTAAGCGTAGATAGTGGAACCTGAGTTGAAGTTTTTTATTGTCTTCACCTATGTCCATAAGTTCGAATATTTAACACCTGGATGCTTTTTGAATGCCACGGGATACTCAAATAAAGTCAGATACAAAACAAATCCAAGCTGAGCAGATGTTCTGAAGGCAAGGAAAGTAAAAGGCCATATCCTGCAGAACTGGGCTGATAATGGGCAGGGAAATATTTTCTTTTCTGTTACACCTTTTATTTCTTTCCCCAGCTTTTCCATGAGGGTCAGAGAGTTAGACAACAACATGGTCATTCAGTAGTTCACAGGTGTTTTTTCTTTCTCTCTCACCTTGTCTCAGGCCAACAAGTGCAAGCATTTGCAGTAGTTCATACTGTGCTGGCATCACTGCTGTAATTGCACTAACCCAGAACACTGTTGCCATAAACATTTCTATACTAACCTTAATAATTCTAATGCTTCGTGGAAGCGGTCTTGGTGCAGTTGCATTGATGTAGTAGATACTGCCAGTGTAACTCACAATAATCTCTCAATCCTTACAAAGCCTGCCCTGTGCAATTTCCTTCTACTTCACATTACTTACTTGGTCTAAACTACTTGCTGTTTCATATAGTGATGAATACCACTTCATTTAGTTCAAATAAAATAATCTCTTCAGATATTGATTGGTGCTCTGACTAATCCCCACTTCATGAGTCCATCTTGGGACCTGTTGGGAAGTTTCCCCATAATGCAGTGCTACTGCATGGCTGAACAAACTTCTGTGTTAATATAATAAATTTCCACCTACACAGAGGTTTGCTGTGGATTTCTTACATTGTGACAAGTTTATACACTCCTTAAAACCATGATAAGCTCTATGGGTATAAAAAGGACTTTTCTAGTAGAAACTGGAGAATTCAATGGAAAAGAGTGGTCAAGAGCCTTTGACATCTCAATTCCACCGTTGTTTTGTTTGCTTGTTTGCTTTTGTTGTGAGTTTTTGTGACTGCAGCACTGCCTGGAAGTCCTGGGAGCAGGACACCTGAATAATTTTCATTCAATAGGGCACAGAAGCATAGCTGTTCTTGGGGGGGAAGGAACAACTAACTCAGTGTTGAGAAGACTGTGGGACCCCCATATCTCCACTGAACAACAGAGCTGTTAATGTCAGTATGCTGATGTATAAAACTTGGATCCTACTAGTTACTTTATTTTGGGTGCCAGTGTTTCTCTCCTAACTCAGTATACTTTATTTTTCATTATTCTTTTTTAGACCTTCTCATCTTCCTTTCTTATCCTTTGCCCATTCGTTGCCACTTTTTTTCTTTTGTCTCCATCTCCCATCTTCCGTGTTCTTATTTATCCATCTCCCCTGGCTCAGTCTTGTCAGCTCCATGTGTGACCCTACATTAAAACCACTCTTGCTCTTTCAGTTGTTTTTATTAAAAGCAACATCTCTATATTCTTCATGTTTATCTGTACTTGGTAGTTGATAAAGATTTCATAGAAGGGATTGTCTTTCTGCATGTTTATATACTGTTTATATGCTTGCTCCATCTAAGACCCTAAAGCCTAAGCAACAACAAAAAAAATCATCAGTTTTCCACTGATGTGCCTACTCTGCTTAAAAATGGTAAGTTCAAGCAATTAGGGACTCAGGTGACTCCTCATGTAACTACAGCTGTGTGACTAATTATGCTACCCTTTTCACTTCGCTAAAACTTAAACTTGAAAGAGCATATGTATGCAAGAGTGAAAAACATTTCTGGATTTGTTTGCTTTTGTGTTCCTAACAGTTGCTTATTAACATGAACGTGTTTTGGAGAAAAAAAGGTGGCCTGTGGATGCCATCTGACCTTCAGCCAGAGTTGATATCAAGTAACTTTACAGTTTGGCATCTGACTGCTCACAGTGCTAGAAAAGCGTATTGGTGTATGTGCACGTCATGCTCTGTGCATGTAGTATTTGTACTACTTCCCCAATAGTGAGGGAATTAATTCATACACATACAATTTTGAACACTTTTTTGTATTATTACTACTATTCAGCTTTACCTGGTATTTGTTTATGGGCAAGAGTAGAAATGAAGAAATAAATGTAAGAAAGGAAATAAAAAGCATTTAAAACCACCTAAAGGATTACTTCAGCTAGCTGGACAAGTCCATGGGACAAGAGAGGGTGCAGCCAAGGACAGGGAGAGGTAGATAAAGGCACTGTAAGGGCCACTCTCCAGTTCAGGACCTGAACCTCAGAAGTGAACTTCAAGACGGATGGACCACTGGTTGGCCTGTGAGACTCCAAGGGTGATCATGGTACAAAGTCTTGCTAGGGGAGTTACTGGTGGGGTCCCTCAGGAGTTCATGTAGGAACCCATTCTGTTTCTTATTAACCTAGGAGCTAGGATAGCGTGTACCCTTTGCAAGTTTGCAGATCATACCACATTGGATGGAAGTGGCTTCTTCACTGGAGGGCAGGCTGTTATTCAAAAGAAGGTTGATAGGCTGGAGAAAGAGTCCGGCAGAAATCTCATGAGGTTCAGCACAGGTGAATGCAGAGTCCTGGCCCTGGTCTGGGAAGACATCCTGCTTCCGTCTGGGCTTGGCATCAACTGGTTGAAAAGCAATTTTGTGAAAAAGGACCCGAGGGCCCCAGTGGACAACAGAGGGAACATGAACCAGCAATGAGCAGCAGTTGCAGTGAAGAAGACCAACTGCATACTGGGCAGTAATAGTGTTTGTGTAGCCAGTAGGAAGGAAGTAATTATTCTCCTCTATTTACCACTTGTAAGATTCCATATGAAGGACTCTCTCCATTTTTGAGCTTTCCAGTGCAAGACAGGTATTGGCATGCTGTGGTCAGTGTAGTGAAGGGCTACCAAGATGATTAGAAGCCTAGAGCACGTGACGAGGAGAAGCTGGGAGAGTTGTGTTTGTTCAGCCAAGAAGAACAGGAGATTTTCTTGCTGCCTTCACATACTTATTGGTAAGGTGTAAAAAAAATAGAAACAGGCTCTTCTTAGAGGTGGCAGGATGAGAAGCAGATGACACAGGTTGTTATATGGGAAATTATGATTAGACACCAAAAAAAAAAAAAAGAAAAAAGAGAAAAAAAAAGCGCAAGCCGCAAGTGCCCAGAGAGTCTCTGGACTCAGCATTCTTGAAGATATTCAAAACTGAACTGGACAATGCCCAGAGGAATCTGATGTAGTTGGACCCGCTTCAAGAAGAGGGTGGAACTAGATGACCTCCTTTCCAATCAAAACTATTTTATGATTTTGTGGCAGTTGAACTCATAGCACTGTAAGAGTGGAGTTAACATCCCTGCCCATGTTACAGGGCCATTTGGGGCAGTCTACAAAATATGTGGCAATAATGCATGTGGCTGTAATGCATCAGTTGTATTGGCTTCAGATACATTTATTTCACAGCTTTGAACTCTCATCAGAACGCACTGTGTAACAGCACTGATACTTCTCTGTCTTATGGATGTATAGTACAGCTTATACACAGCCATGTTAGCTAATAAGATGCTGTCTGATACAGTGAACAAGCCATATTAGCAAGCTAGAGAGGTCTGGCAAGCACTGTGCCATCTTTATCAGAAAGCCATTTCTGTGCCCAGGAAATAGTGGATAGGAGGAGAAAGGAGTGAGCAAGATCTGAGGAATAGTCATCATCCAGCTCACTTTCCGACCCAGCTGGTGCTTTAGTGGCCTGCTCCAGGGGACTTGCAAGAAGTAGACTTGCATGTGGATGTGCAGGATAGCACTGTGAGAAAGTAGAGCCGCCAGTTAGTATCATGTACTATACTTCTGAGGATAATTTCTCTGAGTACACAAGTAAGGGTACTTCCTAGCTGAAGAGCTTTTGTCTATGGCCAGGCTAACACAATTTGGTGCTTTCGGTTTGTGACGTCCCAGGAGAGCCTCTTGGCCCATTCCAAGATTAAGATCCTTTGTCATTTGTTACAAAATAACAAAGAGCAAAGTCACTGAATGTAAAGTGCATGCATGGGGGGGAGCAGGAAAAATGGGTTTTGTGGTGTTGAAATGGAAGTGTTCTCTGACCTTTCTTAATCCTAATTATTGTTTATGAAAGAACAAGTGCTGCTAAATAAAAGATATACTCTTAATTGTGGAATTAACCATAATTACATGCCATTCTGAAATATTTCATAATTTTGTAATTGCTTAAAGTGTTGGTATTTAGTGAACATAATTTACAGTAATTCCTTTATTCTTTCTTTGTCTAACCAATAATCATCTTTGTAATAGGTAATAGAATCGTGAACCGAACAAAACTGTACACGTAAGTATTCAAAACATTTCTATTTGTCTTTTGTTTCAGTAGGAATCCAAAACAAAGTTAATCTGATCAACGGGGATCAATAGAAAAGTGAGTGAAGATTCTTATTTCTTTGAAGCCAGTGAAGGCAATGAAATAATCCTCCTAAACAATGAAGGCCTTTAATTCAGAGTCTCGAACACTGAAAGGCATTGTGAAGTGGGATTTGCAGTGTTTCTGGTTTTAATTTAAACTGTACAAGCAGGTGCAGTAGTGGGAGGTGAATTACTCTTATTACGTTGTTGCAGTACTATAAAACAAAAACCACAGAAAAGTCTCCGACCTGATTTATTAATGACTGGAATAGTAAAAAAGTCTTAGAAGAGCTTCCTTCTGTCTTACCCTCCATGTCCCCACCCCCAGTTTTAATCTAACCATCTTCTTCCTTTCTTTGTGATTTCCTTAGGTCTACAAGCTGAAGGACAACTATGTACTTGGGACTCGGCACCTGTGTGAGCTGGCCACCTCTGGAAGCAACATCAGCCAGTTCTTCAGCCTCCTGCTACTTAGTGTCTTCACCTGAAATGCTGATAGTGGACTGGGCTGCACAGGGCCGTTCTGCGAATTTTTGGGGCTGAGGAACCCATAAGACAATGCGGGACGGGTCCATCACCGTGAGTCACAGGTGGTTGGTTCATCAGGTGGGTAACACACAGCCAGCGGGGCAGGGACTTGCCAGCCAGGACCCTGTCCCACTGTTCCCGAGGGAGGGGAGCAGGGCAGGCCCAGGGGCGGCAGCGGGGGTCAACTGAGAGTCCAGAACACTTGGTGTCGCTTGGTGGTGAGGCACATCCAAGGAATGTAAGTTGGCAAAGCAGGATCAGGTCTGGTGGCAGCAGCCAGGGTCCTACTCAGCCCGGTGACCACCAGACAGGTCCTGCAGTGAGATGGCAAGTCTGAGGTCAAGCTGGGAAGTCAGCCCATGGGTCAGGGTCCAGTCCAGCAGAGTGCATGGCCAGGCACGGCTGTGATGGACCTGGAGACAGGCACACCTACAGCATAGCTCAGGCAGGGACTGATGGCCCTGGGCTGAACTGAAACTGGGGCCCTGCGCCATGGGCAGGGGTGGGGGCGGGCTACCCAGCCAGGGCTATGAAAGCCTATTAGTGCCCTCGGGGCCTTGATAAGCATGCTGATCAGTGATCTCAGACCAGGAGTAACAGGTGGATCTTTGCCGGAAGGTGCAGTATTGGACAGAAGACAGGATGCTCCGGCTCGTGCTAAGGCAGCAAACCAGGCCGGCCAAAGAAGAGCACGAAGGACTCCGGTTATGCTGAAGCTGATGGCAGTGCTTTTATGGACAGCAGGAGAATGATGATTTCACTCTCTACATTTCTGTCTACCCCACAGGCTTGCGAAAATGCAACATGCAGTAGGACCCCTGTTGTCAGTCACTACTAACTTGTTTGGGGTAAAAAGAGTGATTTCTTAGTAATCTTCTCCTGATTTCTTCTATCTCTTCTCCTGATTCCCTTACTTCATGTTCAGTTAGAGTCTCATTGGCAAAGAAAAATTAATATTAAATATTTATATTCAATATTTTCAGTTCCATATCTCTTACAGAAGGAATTGAGAATTAATTGATTGTTCTCTGTGTCTTGATCTTTCACTTTTTTTTGCCTGTCTTTCCTTTTCTTGTAATGTGAGAGGAAGTTCAACTTTTGAACCTTGGGTTAAAATATTTGTCTTGGCCCTAGGCTGAACTTGCCGGTTTTGATACATTATGCTTTTGTTTGTAGAATCTAGGAAGGTAGAGATGGGCAAAATCAGGCTTAGTGTGGGTTCACAACTTTAATCATGATAACTGCAATCATTGTGAGGACCATTTCAAACGTATTTAGTTCACATGTTGTCTTTGGTGTTTTCTGTCTACCTGCAAGAAAAAATACTGTCCTCCAACCCACCTACCTCCAGGAACTCAGGGATCCACAACCATCAAAGCTGCCACACAAGATTTGTTTCATGGCATTGGGGGGCAGAGGCATGGTGCCAGAGTGCTGTTCTTATCTTCAAATAGCATCTCCCTGAATAAGGTCCTCTTTGTTTCAGGAGCCATGGGTGTCTTTTGTATGCACTGTTCATTTATTTTTTCAGTTGCATGTTCAGAGATAACAAGGGTTGCACTAATTGCCTAAATAAGATTTGGAATTTTACAAATTATAATGTTCAATAACATAATTTTCCTTAAGAAAAACAACGCAGGTAGTGCTTTCCTAGTCTGACAGCACTGGGAACTAGAGTTGATTCAGAAGTGCAAGAATGAGATTCTAATAGCGTAAGAAAATAAAAAGTGCTATTTATCACTGTTTCAGTGTCACCGACTTGTTATTTTTATTGTTCTTCAGAATAATGGGATTTATTGAAGCAGTTTATCCTCAAGTCACATAATACATATTATGCATGAAGAACGAAGAGGATTCTAAATAGCAAAACATAAAAAAGCACCTTAAATTTAACAGAAATCCATAGCAAGGAGAGCTACACTTTAAAAACTATGCTATTTCTATCTGGAACAAGCAGGAAACAAGTACATATGGAAAAGAAAAAGTTCAGTTATTAAAACCACACAAATCAAGATATTTGCATAGTTACAGCTGCACTCAAATGAAAGAAGGTAATTGTGAATATGAAAGGTTTTCAACAACTGTCTTTGGAATCAAATAAAGAATTAGATAAACATGTTGGTTGTTATGCACCTGGGATATATACACCAACACTCAATATTCACAAATCGCTAAATGGTTGTTGGACACCTGAAATTCTATTGATTGCTAAAGCTCAATAATGTCTGAAAGACTTGTTCAAAAGAGCAGGCAAGCAAAGAAGCAATTACACAGCATTGGGACTCTTTGCATATACAAAATTCACTATGATAAGAGCAAACATTCTGACCAGATAAATAACCTTAGTTCAGTATGGCAGCAGCCATAACAGGAAACCTTTCAAATGGTGATTACATAAAATTAAGGATGATACAGTGAAAAAGAGTACTGTAAATCAGACAGCAGGGAATTTCAAGGATCACAAATCCTAGCCTAATACAAATTACAGCAATAAATTCTAGCATGGATTGTTTCTTTTATAACAATGGTTACCAAGAAAATAGGAATTGTGAGCTAAATTCCAGGACATTTAAATCATGATAGTCCCTAGAAGTTTAATTGTTTTATTTAGTTTCCAGCTTGCTGAAAAGTGAACACAAGCTACAGATATAAAACTATTTGATTGTACAAATTAATGTCTGTTTGCTTAGATTCTATGTTAAGTCAGCAAATAACACTCTTAATGTACTTATTATGGTAACTGGAAATAAATATTTAACCTTATTCCTTCTCTCATAGATTTTTAGGATGACCCTAGTGACATACATTCATGTATCAAGAATTCCACTGAAAACTGTGGAAAGATACCAGTATAAAACTGGCGTGTGAGTCAGTCTCAGCACTTGGCAGAGGTTATTGTCCCCTGGATCTTCTCATTATTACAAAACACTCAAAAAGCAACTGCCTGGAAGATGAGAATAGTAATTTCAAAAAATTTCTTTTAAGATTAACTCCCAGAGTGCTGTGCCTTGCTTTTCATCTCACTGGAGTTACTAGTCATCTCTCAGATGGCTTAACAGGGATGGTCATTGTACTGTAACCCTGGGTTCCGACTGTGGGGATGTCCTTATGTTGTAATTAGAGAAAAGATATTGCCTTAGAGAAAACTGTAATAAAAACATGATCTGCTCTGGCTAGCATTAATCCATTTTGATACGAAGTGATCTGGCTTCATGGGAAGCCCAAGAAGATTTTCTTCATGTGGTTTACAAACAAAAGAAGAGCATTGCAAGACTACAGAAAAACACAACTCCAACAATGCTTATAATTTGGCCTAGGGTTGACTCCCTAGTACCTGCAGGCAATCTCATGCAGTGCAAAATACCATTGGTGAATTCCAGTTCTCTGTAGAAGCTCATGACGGACTTAGCTAGTCATCGTGCCCTTATGACTATTAAATGCCAAAGCAATGTTTTGCATAAATTAACCTAGGTTCCCGTATATTTCCGGTCAACTCCCAAAAGAAAAGTTCTTATGTTGTACGTAGCGTGTTCCCGTCCTTTGAGAATAGCCCCAAAAAATAAGCTAGATGAAAAATTTCATCTCTGTTCTTAGGATTAAAATTTCACTGCCCTTAAAGTATTCAACATGTCCTGTTCAAAACCAGAACTTCAACTCTATATCCAACTATACGAGGTGTTGAGTGGTAAACAGTTTCTGCAATTTCCCCACAGAATGATAATGGTTTGGGAACAGTCTGTGACTACTCTGTTCAAAGAGGAATGAGAACAACAAGTGTACAATTACACAGTGGCATGTGATGCCACTGACTGTGTGATATAGCTGATTATCTGTGAACATAGATTATACATAGATGATGCCCCTGATTTTTTCTGCAGTTCTTCAGGAAACTGTAAGTGAAGATTTGGACCAATTATTTATTGGCCTTGAGTACTTCCACAAGATATTCTGTTATATATCTTATTCAACATACTTTGGGGCTTCAGCTAAAGTGGAGCCATTCCTGGAATAAGACAGACACATTAATAGTAGCTCCAATGCCTTTGCAGTGAGGCAAGAAGGAAGCATAATTTCTACGACTCATGGGATTGCTTTATACAGGACCGGTTGTACTGGGATTTGCTGCTGAGCAGTGGTGTACAAGGTAATCTCTCAGAAGTCCCAGAGTTACGGCTTTCAATACATCTTCTGTTTAGATGATGGCAACATTGTCTGATACTAAGAGATGTATATGATTGGAGCTAATGAAAGTATTAGGAGGTGAATAACTTCTTTGCAGAGAGTTTTGCTGTTTAGTTCCATTACATCAATAAGAAATGAGGTATTAAAATATATTAAAAGATTATTATGACAATTTTTCCCTCTGTTTTTCCAAATGTGCTTTGCCTTCTCTGTGTCTGTCATTCAGGCAGCAAAGACTTCATGGTATAGAAGGTATTTTTTTGTATTGTCGGTGTCTAAGAAATAGTAAGGTATGAGCATAGAGATTAAAATAATGTGAAATTTTAAATATTGTGTTTAGGATTGTGGAACTGTACCACATGTTCTGCAATAAATTAGTTATTTATGTTCCATTTACCTATTACAATTCCAGGAATGCACTTCCACCAATTCTTGTATTTTTCTATCATACATTTCAGGTCAGGGCCTTGACAAAGAGAATTAAGTATTGCACTGCTGGATAGTCTCTTCTTTTCACAAACCAAGGAATTATATTTCTAACAAGTCCTCGAGTGAACTTGCGATACTGAATTCTGCTGGCTACCCTTGACTCCTGTGTTTTCACCAAGGAATTGTGGAGAAAAATGGAAGCACGTCCTCCTCAAATCCCTCCTCTGTGACTGAGCCCAGTGTCTGGGTTCCCAGTTCTCACTTGCAGAGCCTGGCAAGGTTCATTCTTCTTCCCGTGTGGTTTCTTTTTAGAAAACAAAGCTGAGCTGCTCTCTACTATAAATAGCTGCAGATGGTAATAATAGCACTGGTAGGCAACAAGGTGAATGCCAAACCTTCCTTGAAATGCCCCAGCCTCTACTGATGAGGAGGCTTGCATGCAGCACCATCTGTCAGGGGTATTCATTTATCATTAACCAACTGGGGAGACAACATGAGCTCAAATGCCACCAGAAAAGACACAACAGCCCTGTTTTAAATGCTGTACATTTGTTTCAAGAAAAATTTGTGAACAGAAAGTAGGGCTAAATGTATTAAATAAATAATTTGCTCTGAGTCAGATTCTGCTATGTTTACTCACACAGAAAAGTACTTTATTTAGCAGCTGAGTGAGCATTTCAAGCAGAGTGAAATATTATCTGAACCAAGAGAAAAGATCAGAAATTTGCATTATGTTGTGGGAAATATCAGAAACTGTTTAACCACGGAAGACTGTGGTTAGAAGGCTTCCAGTAGCAGTGTGTAGGTCACTTCATCTTAGTAGTCCATGCAGAAGGACTGTCTGGAGAGCTTACTACCCCATTTCTAAGTAGTTCTCTGTGGCTGATATTCAAATGATGATTTTCAGAGGCTTAAATCTCGGCGAACCTTAAACGAATTTTCAGAGGAACAGCAGGTCCCGAACTGGTCCCCTGCTGCATAAATGCTTCCTGCTCCAAAGCACATCCTGTAAGATCCTATAAGAGTTGACATCAAGCGATCAGTAAGAAGAAATGCATGTAATACATACAAATGCAGGATAACGTAGGTTATAAAAGATCCCAGGAGGTCCCCAGTCCAACTTCCTGCTCAGAGCAGGGTCAGATACGGGATCAAATCAGGCTGCGCAGGGCTTTATCCAGTTGGATCTTGAAAACTTCCAAAGACAGGCACTGCACAGCCTTTCTGGGCAACCTGCTCCACAGCTTGACTGTTTTCAAGGTGATAAAGTTTTCCTGATATCAAATCCAAGATGGCATATTTTTGTGGCTTTTGTTCTCTTGAATGACTGAACAGTTTCAAATGAAATTATTCTTTGTGTAAAAGAGGTGTTAGTTCCCTGCACCTTGTTTTGTGTCGGATTTGATTCAGAGGACATTTTCCAAAAATACCTATTTGGGTCTGCCAAATGAAGTAAATGGATATTTAGACACACGGGACCTTTGGGTACATCTAGGTTAGGACGGAGGTAGCAAACATTCTGAGGATCCTGACTCTGGATGACGTACTTGAAATCTGCAGTAGGTATCCCAGGGCTTTTGCAGCTCTTTTCCTGAGTAAGAAAGGCAAGTAAGACTTATTCTTAGTAAGAACATTCACAAGCTTTGTGGGGCTGGCACTCTTAAGAGCATGCTTGTGATATGAACAGAGAGTTTTAGAAGTGTTGATAGCTTGTGTATTTTCAGTTTTGCGATGGGAATCGCATTAATGAGAACATCTGACTCAGAATGTTAATGCTTATTCTTATATGAGATAGAACAAGTAGACAAACTGATAACAGCATCATATTCGTTTAGCTGATTTTTCTCTTTTACTTTTACACAATGCACTATTTCCAGGGAAAACAACAACAGCTATAAAACTTCCTCTGGACAGTTAATTAATAAATCTGTATCAGTTAACTTTAAACCACTGTTAACTACAAAACCAGAAGTTTAAATCAGCCATAAATTCAATTGTATATTCCATCCCCACTACGAGACAAGCAATTTCTAAGGATTGCTAGCAGGGGGTGATATGGAGGGTTGAAGACATCATATAGCACATTAACTCTAGTTCACTGTTGCTACTGAACAGAGCATGAGGGATAGAGAGCTTATGAAAACCTGAATGAAACCTTTTTAGATCCTTATACAGCAGCCATCATGTCTCCCTTTGCACTACCCCTCATTGTCAAATCCCTTCACAACCAGTCCTGGACACATTCTTCAGGGAAAATTGCACTCAGACACTTTTGCAGTTAGAGAATGTGGTGTGCTTTGGGTGGGGTACTTTGGAAGCTACATGCATGTCCCAGACAGTTAATCTGACCCATCAGTGCTTAAGAGGCAGCCACTACGTGGCCATTCAGCACATAAATGTCTCTGGATGCATCTGGGTTGGCAGTGCAAACAGGGGGACAGTGGAAGAGTAGAAAGTGCTATTGTGGGGAAGTTACCCGGGGGGAATATAGCACATTCGATGAGCTATTACTGTGTAGACGAATTATACTGAAAGTAGAAGACATAGGTGATCTGAGGTGACGTGGTTGTGGATAAGGGGGACAGAAGATATGGGGAAGAGCTGCAGATGTGTACTAGTGGATAAATTACCTTTACCAACACACCTGCAGACCTGGGCTGGGTAGCACGGGTCCCTTCTGCCTTTTGTCAGTGAAGCATACCTGTAAGCTTCATCATAAGGAGTGTTGTCAGATGATAAGCTGACAAGGAATACTGCTTTTACTACAACCTTAACCAACCGTTTTCACATTGCCTGCCATACTACAAAATAGCTACAAACAGCTTTACCTGCATTTTCCTGAACTTTCCTTCCAATTCACTTACCAACAGTGTTTGAAGGACCCACTAAAAAGGGTGTTCTGATTGAAGTGATAATGTTGACTGTGGTTCATGATATTTCTTTACAAAGGCTCTAGGTTCAGGAATATATAAAATATGGCTTTTTTCTTTGTCAGCCAGGAATCACGTGGCTTTCAGATGTGGTTTAATTTAGGCCCAGTCCTGAATTCCCTTTTGGGTCAAAATTTGAATAATATCAATGGGTGTTTTGATCGTGCAAGGATTGTTAATTTGCCCTCTGGATGTCTGGGCTGGCATCTTCTGAAATGTTGATTTGGGATATAAGTTCCATAAACAATTTAAATTTAGAGTATTTCCCCCTTACCGTATCTATCAAATATTTTTTTCCTCTGGGAAAGAAAAAGCTATCAGAAAATCACAAGCAATTAACATATTGTTAAAATCTCAGTTCTGAAAGTGGAAATAAACCATGAAAGCTCACCCCCAGAGCATTAAAACCACCTGTAAATACCTACACATTTCATTCCTGAAACTTTTATTGTTTTTCAAGTAGGAAGAATATCTCACTCGCTCCAGTTGTCATAAATTTTAAGACAGCCACAGCCCCATTATAATGTACCTTCCTAAAGCTTGGTCTTCTCTCCAATATTTTTTCCTCTTGCTTGCCCAAGTTACAATGTATTTTGAGACAGAAAGGCAGTAACAGACAACTGTCTTTCTGTAAAATATAGTGAGGTTATTCTGTACAAATGGAATGAACCTCATTTTTTCATTTCAGATCAAAGTAGAAATCTTTTGAAGTTTAGCTATTTGATAAAAAAAGGGCTTTATAACAAGCAGATATAGAAGTTAATAGGACATAGAGATATTTTATTAAACTGCAAACCATTATTAATATTGCAGTTTTAACTTGAAAGAAATATGTGAAATGACACCGGAAATTAATTAGATTATTTCATCATTCTTTTACATTATAAACTTTGATACACTTGCATAGATATATAGGTACATTGATAAAAAGACACAAAGACAAACAGAATTTTAATGAGTGGGGAGCTTTTATCTACTATCACTTTGTGACTTAATTTTTTCTGTTTATACTGCCTATTGATTCCAGTTGAAACCTGCTGTTTTAATGTTGTTATTGATATTCTCTCTGGGTTTTCTTCTAATTCTGGCATTGATATTACCTTGATCGGATTTAGTTTATTTGAATTGCCTGTAGGTTTCAGTCTCCAGAGTTTTTCACTGCTTATAGACATGCAAAGATAAAACCTCTCTTTTTATCTAAAAATCCTTGAGAGACACTGAAAGATACAGCCGTTTTCTGAGAACATTAAAAAGAAGGAGACAACAATCAAAAGGAATATACTTCTCACCCAGCCTATTCAAGACATCATTTCTATACACCCTGCATATTCTCTGACATGCACAGACTTCTCATCTAGTCAGTTCCATTTTACATTTGGAAACGATGTGTGGAGAAATTGGTTTGTCATAAGCTCACAACCGGTTCCAAGCACCATGTCACAGGATGCACCTTCACCGGACCGCCTCGGGTCCTGGCTAATTTGGGAAGTGGACCTGCATAGTGCTCCATGTCATTTCTTTTTGCACCCTGGTGAAAAAGTAGGCTTTAGCACATTCTTTGAATGTAAAAGAAAATCTCCCTTCCCAATGAGAGAAGTCAATGTGTGAGGGTGGGTGGGGTAAATGAGGGAAAACTTGCTATGTGTTTGAGCTAGAGGTAATTTCTGTATGTTGTTCCTGTAAGTTGCTATTTCTGCAATTTCTGTGTGGCACTTAGAAAGAAATAAGAAAAATAATACTTCAATTTAAAAAAAAGATTCTAAACAGTTTTACCTTTCAAATTGTTAGGTTTCCTTTCTTGTAAAAGTAAAACAAAAAAGGAAAAATACTCGTACCTCACCTTTCTGCTTTTTAATCTCTGCCTCTAATTTGTTTGCGTTATTTTCTTTCTCTTTGAAAGGTCTTTTTTTTTTTTTTTTCTTTCTCTTTTCTTTTGGCTTGAGTTCAATCTTCATTTCCTTTTTGTTTTGTTTTGTTTTGCTTTGTTTCCCCCCCCTGCTTTCTTCTTCCTGTAGGCCTATAGTTTATTTTCTTCTCTTTGTTCTGACTCCTTTGTCATCTAACAGTGCGCTTTTTTGGAAATAATTATTTTGTAGGAAATAATGAACATTTTCAAGTCTGTAATTAAAGCCAGGTAAAGATTATGAATATATGTGTAAACATGTGCTCTATTTGCACGTTATTTATTTCCTCTGTCCAGCTGTCACAGGCCAGTTATATTAACAATTTGACATCCTATAGAATTCTTTAGGATCTAACAGTCAGCTTGGGCAGTATAGGGTATTCATAGACAGGAAGAAGGCTGACAATTGTTCTCATGGTTTAACACTGAATCAACCTGGTATCACCATGAATTTAATTTTTAATAACATTAATAGGGAAGGGTAATAGAAAAGCGAAATGGAGATTGTGGAAAAAAAATACTGTTCCTCTAAGGCAGAGAGTGGTAGACTATGATGGGGTATTGGAAAACAGCACAGAGGGAAGGGAAGCAGTGTTTGCCTTTTACTACTGTCTTCCCCAAGGATCACCTGCACAGGGCCATCAGCACCACTGTCTACAGCCTGTATGGACTGTATTGTTAGAGTTACTATGCTTCTAACAGCAGAAATGAAAATAGGTTGTAGGGATACCTGTCAGGCCTGTGTTCGGAATGACAGGGAAGGAGAGAAGTTTCTCACTTGGGGCAACCTCCTGAACCACAGTCCCTCAAATCTTACAACCCCCCTACCTCCTGCTCGTATCTCCAAACACTTTCCTTTCAAAATCTTCCAGTGCTTTGCAGCCCAGAGTCCTGACTCCCCCATCTCAGCTCTCCTTTCTATCCCCAAATCACTTTACTGCTCTCGCTTATTCAGAGTAACCCTTTTCCTCATTCATCCTGGGGCTCTCTTTCTTCTCCTAACCTCTCTTAATCTTTCTCCTGCAAATCCTTTTCCAGTTTCTGCCTCAGTCACCGGATCCTTCTGACTCTTCTCACACTGGCTTTCCCCCATCCTTCAGCCCACTGTCAGACACATGCACCAAACTCTTTCCTTCCCATGTTGCTGAAGACGTAGCTGAACTTCTCCTCACAAAGTTACATCCTTCTTTCAGCACCACAGTCGCCCTGGGAGTCTTTTACCCCAGGGATCTGATACTCTCTAACAATTTCTGGGAACCTGCAGTTTTGCTGCCGTACCAACCCATGCATTTGATGCCAGCCTTCACTATTGTATTCCTGTGGGTCACTGCAAATAGCAGTGCCTTCTTGGCCATTTTTTTTTCTCAGAAAAAGCACACTGCTGGCTCATTTTCTCATCAAAATATGAGTAGCAAAGTAGAAAAAGTACCCCAGCTTCCCTAAGCATCATAGCCCTGTGGCTAGTGTGTTTCCTGGAGAGAAACATCTCAAAGTTCTTGTAAAAGTCCAAGGCTTATAGGGCTACCAGTGAGGTGGAGAGATGTTGTGGCCTTTGGGATAGGTATAGCTCTATTGTAGCTCTTTGCTCTTCATTCTGTGCCAGTTTTCTCTGTAGGGGTAGTCCCTCTCCAGCATGCATTCAAGCAGGCATGTGTGTATACCTTGGCATCCCAGAAACCGGGATTCTGTGTGGTTGTTACAGGGCAATGATCTCCCCACATCTCCAACCAGGTATACAAACCATAGGTAAGAGTGACTGGAGTCTTCTGGAAAGGTGTCATGCACACGTTTTATAAGAAAAATTACAAATGGCCCACATATATTTGCCAGAATTGCTAGAGGGACTTTTGGCTGAGGTGGTTGCAAAACAATACAGTGTTAAAAAAGTGAACTGGTGAGCAAAATCTGCGGGGTCACGTTGAGCTCTTGCTTACTGAAAATGGGGATGATGGTGAAAGTGCTGCTATTGTGTTCATTTAACTCCTCCTGGTACAGATTTGCTTCTGATGAGGAACATGGGTGGCAAAAAAATCAATAAAATGCAAGTTTTAGCCAAGGAAATTTTGTTGCAGACAAAAACAATGCTGTATAGTCATTGGGAAATAATAGAATAGGAGGCAAAGAATGTGCACTTGAGGGAATACGTCTAAAAATCAGGGAATAGGAAGAAAAGATTGTTTTCTGCCTTAGAAGGTTTATCTATATCAGGAAGTGACAAGGAAGCACTGGGGAACTGAGAAAACGCCCCTTTTCAGGAGTCATGGAGTGAAAATGTGGTGGTTGGTATCTCATGCTGAAAGTATCACACCATCCCAGACATAAATGAAGGCAACGATATTCAAAAAAGTTTTTGCAGCAGGCTATAAAACCTGCTTATTACATTGACTAAAAGGAGGACAAAACAAGGCTGTATCCTGCAGTATCGCTTTGCCTGGGAGACTGGAGTTGATGAGACTTAGTATTTTCTCAGTAAAGATTTTGACTTCATTTTGAGAACAGCCATATAGAGAGCCTGTAAGCAGTGCGTAGCAGATACTGAGGGATGATCATGGAAGTGAGTACCAAGTGAGATTCTGACTTATCCTCCCAGCTTCCAGGAAACAGATACACCATACAAACCATCATTTTCAATGGCCCAATGTACAAAGTTATCCTCGATTATACTTTTTGAGCTCATTTAGTCTTTGACTTATTGTGGGAATAAATTCCACAGCTGAAATGTGCATTTTGTAAAAAACAATTCTTTCTGCTACCTGATAATTTCTCTAAATGCCCCCTTGCTCTTCTGTAGTGAGAAATAGTGGATGATAATTTTTTTATTCACCTCATCTATCCTATTCATAATTGTGTAGACAAAGCTACATCTTTTCCAAGCTGAAAAGTCTGCTATGTACTCTAAAAAAAATACCTCTGATCATCTTTGCTATTCTTCTCCAGCTTTTCTAGTTCACTCTTTTCAATATGCACACAGCATTCAACATGCTGGTCTAGCATGAATTTACAGTGTCATAATGACATTTTCTGTGTTGTTTTCAGTTCCATTCTCAATCTTACTGATAGTCTCTGAGCACAGCATATTCATAAGTATGCACAGTAACTTCAGGATCTCTTTTTTGAAATCCTGACTTTAGACGTTTCTTGCAATTATCTAAGAATGAACATAAACTCTCTCCTTGTATACAGTTAGATGTTTTTTCTATGTGCATAACTGTGTTTATTAAGACCTAATTTCATCTGACATTTTAGAACCCAATTAGTCAATATCTTGAATTTTCCATTTCAGATTTTGCTATCCTATATCTCTGTCTTCACCAAATTTGTTTTTTCCTCCTTTCTTTCCTCTTTGTCCTACTGTTTTTCACCTCACTCATATGTATTTAACAACATGTATCTCAGTACAGATCCCTGTTCATCTTTGGTAAACCTTTGACAGGTTCACCTGATGAACATTGAGACTGAACATTTATTTCTATTCTTTATTTACTCTCCTACAACCAATTATTTATCAATGAGAGGACCTTATCTTTTAACTCAAACCAGCTTAGTTTCTTAAAAAGCATTTGCTGAGAGACCTTGAAAAACCTCAGGCGTGCTCTATCAACAAGGTTATCTTGCCTCCCTACTCATTGACTTTTTCAATAGTTTTGGGAATCATGACTTCTTTTTATGAAGTACAACAAATTTTATTTATCCCTTCAGCCACTAATTCTACTTTCTTACTAAATTTTCTACCAATTTGCCCACTTGGGCAATCAAACTTACTGCTCTGTAGTTTCTGGAGTAATTTTTAAAAGCTGGCATGATGTTTGCTGTCTTCTATTCCTTCAGAACAGGGGTAAGTTAAACAATAGGCTACACACTTGACTTCCAAACTCTTTTCCAAGCCTTGTTCATTCTCTGCCTTAGCACTTTTCTTTTCCTTTTCTTTATTTTGTTCTAGAAATTTCTAAACTGATAGTCCTGTTTGGGGCTTCCTACCAATTTTACATCAGTGTGAGTCCGCTGACTTTCAGGGAGCTGCTCATGTTTTGCTGCTGTGTCAGAATACCAATAACTTATACCACGTGGAAACTCTTGTCTCCAGCCATTCCCTCTGTATCTGCATTATTTACTTGCTCTTCTCGTTTCATTGTCATTTCAAAAGTTAATTGCCAGCTTCCTAATAGGTAAACAGTTAATCTCAGTTTGGCAGGCACTGAATCAACTCATCTCAGACTCTACAGCACTAAAATAGTCTGTTGCAGACTGGTTGGCAGTATTTATTTGCTGACTGGCAGTTAAATATTTAATTGTTGGATTCACTAACAATTAACTGTATCACACAAAAATGTTGAATAGCTTTTGATTTTCATATCAATTTACTTTTCACTTCTGTCTGTATTCTGCTTCTTAAGAAGAGTTAGAAACCTCAGATGTATCAAATCCAAGACAACTATAGAATTCTGGTGCTTTTTAAAGAAGTCAGAAATACACTATACTCCAAATATTTTCAATCTCATAAATGTCTTCTCTGATTCTTTTCAAATTTTCATGCAAAAATATCCCTGTCTGAGATGATGTTACAGTATTAAAATCAAAAGGCATTATGAGTGGTGCCAGGCACCCTTGCTGAGTTTTGCTGGTGGAAGGATCACAGAATCAGAAAGTTGCTTAGACTGGAAGGGACCTCTTCAAGTCACCTAGTCCAAGCCCCGGCTCAAGCAGGGTCAGCTAGAGCAGGTTGCCCAGGACCGTGTCCAGTCAAGTTTTGAACAATTCCATGGATGGTTTTGCTGGTCTAGCCTTTACCTTCAGTTCTCCCCCTGCTGGCTGCAAGGCAGGATGGAAGGGTATGAGTGCGAGGAGGAGGGACCATCTGGAGTGCAGGATTGGGGAGGAGGAGGAGAGATATGGAAGGACACTTCAAGAGGCCTTGATGTGAGCAAAAGTGGAGACTACAGCTGAGGATGTGGAGGCAGAAGGCAGAGGTCTAGCAGACGGAGAGAGCAGAGACAGGATTCTGGGGAAAAATAAACAGAAAAAGCAATTTTAGAATATTCTCTGTCCAGAACCTGTCACGGAAACCAGATGTGCTAACCTCTGCGTTTCCTGTGGTTAGTGAACAGGCTTGAAACCCACTGGTTAAAGTGTGCATCGTATCAATTTTTTAATGGTTAATCAATATATTCAATTGACTATCACCAGCACTTTTGCTGTTAGCTCAGTTGGAGAGGCCAATGTTGTGATTCCAAAAGTCCAAATCCTGATGGTGGCCTAAGTATTGATATTAATATAGGTTCAAACAGCAGATGTTTCATTATTACAATCCTTAAAAATCTGTGTGAAAAGAGCATTGAAATTGTAAAGCCAGAAATACAGATACTTGAAACTGCCGAGTCTAAATATGTGCACTTGCTCCTACTTTTGTCCTTTTTCCATAACTATTATGCTGCAGCCTTTAATGACAAGGTCAGACACAGGAGAAGCAAGACAGGGCAGAACTGCGTGACCCATACCTCACTGACTGCCGAAGATGTCTTCTCTGAGAGTGAACCAGGTTTGTGTGCCTGTTGCCTGTAGGCTCTGTGCCTCACATATTGCAGTAAATAGGGCAGGGGGATGCAGAAGAAAGCAAGCACAGCCTTACAGCCAGAGAATGTGAATATCTCTGCCTCCACCGGAGACTTATATGAGATATGAAGAGTGACATGTAATCATTCCAGCTGAGCAAAAATCCTGGCTTTTTCACACTCTGTGGATAGCTATGCAGGACTCCAAGGCGAGATTTGTGGAAGTGTGGAATTGTTACTTCTGGAAACTGAAGTAAAATTTACTGTTCTAATCCCATCTGGTTTTGAACACTGAGGGAAAAAAAAGAAAGGGAAAAAAAAAAAAAGGGGGTCTTAATCTCTCAAGTGAGCTTGTTGGATCATTTTGACTGTTTTTGCCTCAGATTCTCCACCTGTAAAAGGATGATAATATTTTTCCTCTTTTCATACAGATACTGTAAAGAAGTGTAACTAATTACTGTTCATGAACACAGCTATGCTCATAAAGGAAGAAATTGCTGTCTATATTGTGTGTATTTGATTGCTTTTGCTAACATCATGCATGGAGATGAGCACTGAGAAAAGGATTAATTCAACGTGACTACATCTATCTAAAATTTAGGCATTTAGTCTAAGTTCATGTCAACACAATGATCAGATGATTCATCCTATTCCAAGCAGACACTTAGACAGAACAAATCACTCTCTGTGGGTGCTGGACTGTCTGTCATCGATTATTGAGGAAGCAGAGATGACTAGTTCAGGCCAGATACCCAAGTTTATAAGCTTGTGATGAGAGTGAAGGTCAATAACCACTGTGAACATGTACCCATGATTTGGGATCTGGACAAACTGTTTTTGGCTAAAACCTTTCAAAGTAAAGTTTGACAGAATTGTAGGCAATTTAAAGAAAAGTCCTTGTATTGTGCTGGGTAATATAGCTGGAGGAATTGCTCTCTGGTGCAATTACAAACTAATGAATGAAAAAGGTGGAAATAAAAAAATGGTATTTCAGTCATGTAGAACTTCCGTAAACAAGATCAAAGTGTTTCAGCTGTTTGACTGTGATGATGAGGTGGTCATCTTAGGCCTACAGTCTAAAGACACATTCCGTCATATATTTTTACACCATTAGAAACGATCAGTTTATATAATTTGTTGATGTTAAAGCATATGAAAAATCAGTGTATTAGCTACTGTGTATCGTTACACAATGTATGTTACATATGGACTGAATATCATGTCTGATGATGGAGAAAGTCTGTTTGTGTCTAATGCTGTTCCCTGGAGAAATTGTTCAAGAGCTGTTCATCCTTGTGGAAAGATTATTCTGATATCAGTGAGACTTATCTGCTGTGTAAGTGCCAGTTGAGTTGTAAAGCTTCTCTAGGGCATTTTATCAGGTGTTCTTACTCAGCAACAATGGTCTCTATGAGAAGAGAAAGAGCTGAGAAACAAGGCTTGGTTCTTCCAGTTAAAATAAATGGATCTGGTAAATGCTTTTTTTTTAAAAATATTTTTAGTGTGATGCAAAGTATATCCACCCCTCCTCTTTGCTGTCACACAGGTATTGAAACACATAGCATTTCTGTTTTACTTAGTTTGTTCTCTCCATAAATGCTGAATCTTACTTCAGAGGATAGAAAAAAGATGTGCTAAAAAGGATCTCCATTTAAAGAACTGGTTTTCTTGTGCTTATGCCAACAGTTTCATCTTGGAAATTCTTCAAATTCTGTCCTCAGACAGATTTATATATGGGCTATTCACATATGTTTCAGTGAGAGTTTCACACTTTTATCTTACAAAAGAATTTGACCTCTGGGTTTTGCCTCTCTTAGGAATAGTTTAGGAATATTAGCTGTACTATGCCCTGAAAATATTTCATGCCCATTGCTGCTTGACTGAGAGTAATTCAGGAACCACTTTGTATGAGACTGAAAGTGGATTTTGTAATCCTTTTGAAATCTTTTCTTTTTTGATGTCTGTTTGTTAATCAAATTGAAAACAAAATGTAGAAAAAGTTGAGACTGTTACAGTAAAATACAAGGCTGTTAGCTGTGGTTGAGAGTGGAAATGGAAATCAAAAGATAAAAGTTCTGTTATAGCCTCAATTACAGATTTTGTCTACAGCTTGGGAAATATCCCTTAGGACCTGAACTGTTCCTGCTGTTGTAACTAGAAGGAAGAAATACACATTTTTTTACAGCTGTTTTTTCAGCTATCAATCAAATGAGGTGTTAATTTTCCCATCTACTGGTGTGTGAAGGTTTTTAGATCTCTATTTGATTTACTTTGAGAGTCCTGAGTAGGTGGATTTCTGTCCCCCTTGGTATTACATTTTGTGTATTTTTGAACTTTTGTTCTGTAAGTTGTTTTATCAATGTAATGGGATTGTTCACGATTCTTTTACTGCTTATGAAAGAAGGCGTCATAATCAAGCTTTAAGTAGATGTTATTATAGTAGCTGGGTTTTGTCCCTATTGCTCTTAAATGTCTAAGTAGTTCTGGGGAGAGTAGAGTGAGAGATGTTTCTCTAAAATTTTGGGGGAGAAAGAATTGGTATGGGCATAATAATAAAGCAGAGGAAAGAAACAGCAAAGAAAAAAGGAAGCTGAAGTCACTTCTTGCATTTTTTTTTTGAGAATTGCACAGCCTCTTTTCCAGCTAGCAAAATAAACAATTAAAGGCCTTTCTGTTTGATATATTATTCAAGTTAATGAGCAAAACCACGTTTGTTACTCTCATAATGGAGCTGAGAGAAGGAAATTTGTTTCAAACTTGTCATTGTTTGATGCAGGGCTTAGGATTAATATTCTTATTTCAGATCAAGAGTATTCCATTTCAGTACAACAAGTTGCTATTTTGTGAACTTACGTTATGCAGAAATCAGAGTGTTCACAAACAGGATTACATAAAAATAATAAAAGATACGAAACAAAAACAACTCAGTCATTTCTGATCTAACTTTTGTGTATTAAATCCTAAGAAAAAAACCCTACCACAGAACAACCCATAAAAAAAAAAAAAATGTGTAATAACCCTATACAAAATTAAGAAAATGAATTAAAAATGCTGATGCAACATAAAATGTATAAAGAAGCAATTGTTGCAACCACAGTATGTATTTGATTTAGTCTTTTTCTGACCTATTGGGTTCCTAATACTTCCATAAACTCCCAAATAGTGGACTTCACATTTTTGTGCTAATTGAACCTTTAAATCTCCATGTCCTTCATGGACTTCTGTGCACCCTTATTATCACCATCTAAGTTCATACAAGCACAAGCTGTACTTTCTAACATGATTCTCCCACTAGTCAAAGACTATTTAACCATGGTTGCATCAGCCAGCTGTGGTTTCCAGATTCTGCTTTGGGAACAACCGTTCTAAAACACTTACGTGCTTTGTGTAGAAAATGGGAAAAAACCCACTTCTGTTCATTCAATTAGTTATGCAGACAGTAGCTGAATATTCAAAGTTTCATTCAGATTTAGAGAATCTTTTCCACTTTATTGTTTATCCATTAGGGTGGGTAGAAATGAGTCAAAACTTTTTGGTGCTAAAGTTCAAATCGTATTGAGCTATTTAAATAATAGGACTTTTTTTTTTTTTTTAAGATATGGTAGACATCTATTAAGGACATCTAACTCCTAAATGTTATTTCTGGCATCTCCTGGTGTTCCTGGACTGTTGAGTTCTGGCCTGAGTTTTAATTTGTTAATCTGCACAATATTTGAAAGAGCAATCTGTAGCTAATTGCATATCTTGCCAGAAAAAGTGTAGTGTGTGTCTGAGCAGTTTTGAATTGAGTTTTGAAACTCTTCCTTTTTCTGTGCCATCTTGCTTTCTGATGTTATTTTTGTCATATTACTGATTCCAGCAGAAGTCTTTCCATGGTATAGCAATATCCTCTCTTGGCAACAAGGTTTGGGACTGCATTGGTCAACAGAGTTGAAAAGCAAGTAATATTAATAACTCTAATTACCATCCTTATAGGCTAAATGGAATGGAAGGATTCCTAATTCCTCTTTGGAATTTATAATAATTTACCTGCCAGCTGACCTGAAGCATCTAGCCAGACCACTATTATAAATGAGTGTCTCTTATGAGTGTCTGCTTTGTGTGGGATGAAGGAATTATTTACCATTAGTGCTTATTGATAATGGTGATTAGGCTCCATGTCCTACTTCTGTGGAGAAGCTTACAGACAGGAATTTTACAGTAAATGCACCTGTGAGCTCCAGAAGTTATATCAAAGCACCTGAAATGTCCCTGCTCCTGTGACACGTGAATCACCAGAGCTGTCCTCATTCCAGCTTCCCTCCAGCTCAGAGAGCCACCCAATCTAGACGGGAACTTTTAACTTCAAGAATCTTAGGGCTGATAAAACAGTAGAAAGTGTTCACTGTGCCTAGCAGTCTTTGTATTGTTCTCCCTATCCTTTTGTTCATATGCAGTAAAATACTGCCTAAATAAGGTTTGTATTTAACATGATCTTGCTTGAGGGTTTTGTTTTTTGGTTTTTTTTTTTTTTGGTACTGCTTATAACATGTCGCTAAGGTTTGCTGTAGACAGTAATTTAAAATTATTTGCACTGTCTGCAAACCTCTAATTTTTATGTAAGTGCAAGAACAAATTGTTGGTCTCATTGATCCCTTAATTATGTGTAACTACTAAGTGTTACTGAGAATGGGACTCTATTAAGCAAAACTCTCCTTGTTATAAACCCTCAAAGATGTATACTCGAGTGCAAGGTAAAAGGGTATAAACCAAAAGGTGTAGTAATATTCCAGAATAAGAAGCCCAGGGAAAATAATCACTGTCATGTAAAACCAGAGCTGGGCATAATCTATAATATTAATGCTTTTTATATGTAGGTTACTGTATGTGAAATGCTACAGTAATAGCCTCCTTAAAGTATTATCTTGATTTCTCATGTAAAAACCAAGCTGTACACAGTAGCATGAATAGATGCAAATGTTTTTTTTTTTCAGCATGTCTGTGGAAATGATCATGCCAATTATCTTCTGCTCTTAAGATGAATTTAGTTGTTATTCAGTATGTTTCTGTAGCATGTCTGGTCGTGTCACAGAGGATTTCCATCCGGAGACAGCATACGTCTTTTTCTAGGGCTTATGTCAAAACCCAAGTTACTGAGACAGAAATTCTTCCAGTACATGGTGCTAGAGAACTCCATTTGATCAACATCCAGGTAAGCCTCTGAGGACTTCTTTAGGAATTACAGTTCTCTGCTTTCTTTGGAGTGCTGCATCCCTTGGAGCTAATGTCATCTGCAGACGGGCAGCCTGGGAACACAGGTTGGAGGAACAACTGTCTCACACGCAGGAACCAGCAGTGCAACTGAGAATTAAGAAAATGCTGTTAAAGGGAGCTTTCTTGCTTCTAATGAGCTATATAGATTATACTGCCCTCACTACGGAGGGCATCATAAATCCCTCGATAGGAACTTGCCTCTCTTGAAAATTCGTATATCCCACTGTAAGTTTCCAGGCCTGTGAGTGGTTTGTGTTCATAAATCTAAGTGGGTGCACAAGGGCTCAGATCTTGACATCCTTAAACTTGTTCGCGCAGATGAAACTTATTGGTGACAGTGAGAATTAAGGTCTACAAATCTGGCTCCAAAAATTGCCTAACCAGGTATCTTTCCCAAAGCTGACTGAAATCAAAGTGAAGTGTTTTGTACCAGACTTACAGTTTGAAAAAGGAAAGGTGACTGGTCATTCACTTCTTCCTTCAGGCAGTTTTAACATATTGCTGAGAAGAAGCATTGCCGGGGTTAAAATTAGAAAGATCACTTTTGAAAGAGATTCTATCCCAATTTATTTTGGGACTTGGGATCTGCCTTTCATTCATTCATTCATTATCGACGTTCCAAAGTAAAAGACAAATGGTAATTCCGCAGACTTTGTAAGGCTTTTCATCCCGTGTCTAAGACCAGGCATGGGAAAGTCCAGATGGGTATGCATTCCAGAAGCCACGTTTGTGTGAACACAGCACAGCTGGAACGATGAGGCCTCTTGCAGCACATGCCTAACGTCCAGCTGCCCAGGGGCAGGCAGAGATCATCTTCACAGCCTCTCTGCAGCTGCCATGATTTCAGCCGTTGTGTCTGTGTCATCCTGTATCTAATTATTGCACCAGAGGGCTGCAGCATTCCCTATGCAAGGAATCTGTGATTCGTAGCCCGCAACTCATGAGGGTATCGCTTTCCACAGCTTCTCTCTGCCTTGGAGGATTTATATACTCTGAAGAGATCATTTTAGTTTTTTTAAGATTAGAAAAAAGTATTTTTTGAAATGTAATAGCATTTCAGAATTTAAATAAGGATGCTATTAACAAAACAGAAATAAATTTTTGCCTTGTCTGCTTCCTGCCATCCTGCTTAGCCTGGAAAGAAAAATATTCAGCTGCTCTTCTAATTGCTCTGCGGGGGCAAATAATTTATATATGAGGAATTGTTTAAAATGAAAGGGGCATTCTCCATCTTACTGTTTCCTATCTAGGCTCTAGATCACAGTTGTGATTGCATTCCCTAGGGAAGCACTGAGCATGTCTTTAAACTGTAATGGATTTTAATTAAAAATAACTAAATATGTACGACTTAAAGAATTATTGTTTCTAAATGAGAAAAGATAATTGTTCTTCTCTCTGCTGCCTCCTGATGAGATATTTCATTGTGAATTTGATATAATCGTCATCTTCTGGCAGGTGACAATGTGGAAGATGGCCTGTGATATCCTGCAGGAGTGTACTGAATGCATCCATGCAGGATCCTAGCTCATGTTCTTCGGAAGTCAAATAGAAGTTCTGCTGTTGGCTCCAGAGTCACAGAATTATTTCTCCCCAGAAAAGAAAAAGTTTATTTATTCACGCCCTTCTAATCAGTAGAATAGTTTCAGAATAGGTAATAACATGGACAAATTAAGAAACCAAATACATAATTTTTATTCCCAACATGTCATGCACATTAAACTTTGAAATAACCATTTCCTTTTTGTGAACTTTTCCTCCTCAGTAATGCAAAATGAATCTTAAAGTCCAATAAATATTGTTGTGTGACCCAGCACATATTGAATCTCTTCTAAATATTAAAGTTTTCTATTGTTCAAGGTGGCACTGAGCTCCCACTGCATCAGCACTCTCCAGGAGACACAGACGAGTTCAGGGAATGCAGAATTATATATTCTTATCACTACACCTGAAGTCATATCTGTTAGTGCTAGAGGTTGTTAGGCCATTATCAGCCACTGATTCTTCTCCAGCTGTGAGAATAATTTGGATTCAGGGAGGAAACATAAACTGATCTCCTTTCACTCATCCTCTAAGTTTAATAGGATTTGACTTCTCTGTACTGTAGGTTGGTCCATTGATACACCAGTGTTACTGTAACAAGTGTATTATTTTTAAATTTCCTTTTCAACTCTGTTGTGACTTATGGTTGTGATTTTAAGTGGTTTAAGACAGCTGGAAAATTCCCATTGACTTTATTGCTTTTAGGTTAGACTTCTAGGCACAAGCTCGTGTCATTTAAAGGATCACATTGCTGAAGGAGCGACTCTAAAAAGTGTTTGCTTTCGTAGGCAAGATGCCTTCTAAGCCTTCAGGATCAAACCAGTATTGGTTGCTCCTAAAAGCATGTATCATGCATGATGCTACATTCTACTGGCTCTGAACATATACCGTGCTGCTTCACTTTCCTCTCAGTCCTTTCTTTTTATATATGTATCTATATATAAAGAAATATTTA
>NW_009225669.1:0-5935 GCF_000690835.1 Fulmarus glacialis
TATATATATTGCTGAGTATTTTACAAAACAAAAGCAAGACATCAAGGGACAAAGGCAGCCAAAATATGTACAACAACTTCACTTAAAAAAAAATAATTATTTATTGTAACGTGGATAGACTTTCTTGAGTCTTACCATTAAAGACACACAGATATAGCAAAGGAAGCAAGGGTAGGAAAGGGAAGAGAGAGGAATGAAATGAGTATCGATAAATAGCGCAAGCTCAAAGACAGTAAGACAGTTAGCAACCCACAATGAACCTAATGAGCTGAAGTAACATAGAACCCCTTTAGATTCATAAATACCAAACTCCTGTTACTCCTAGCCGGACTATTTCATAGAGGGAGTTGCTAAAATAGAGGAAGAGAATTCCTGTGGGTGGAAGGAAGGCAGGAAAACTACGGCTAGAGATTTGACCTAATTGAAATAAAAAGATGTCTCTCTTTCAGTATGTCAAATTCTTAAGACAAAAGGAAGAAATCATCGCTCATCTCACCACCAACTTCAGTGGAATTTGGAAATTTAGAGACAGTCTTTTTTATTTAATTAGCTCTTCATTCAGCCTAACTTTTTTTGTTGCAAATAATGTCATATGCTGGCATATTTTAACCCCCGGTGGCCTGCAGCCTGCTTCAGTGAGTTTGACTCTCTCTGCTACTTGTTTTATCCTTTCTATTGGAGTTTATTCAACACTGTTGAGAAATGTCATTAAGCCAAACCTGAGCATCTCAGTGTAACCGACTGAAGGTGAAGTAATATTAAAACGCACTTTAATAATTTCACAATTATCTAGGTTATTTCAGGCAGCTCACAGAGTAAAAAACAGGAGAAGGAAAATCAGAGCCACACACCTTGCTGTTTATAACTTACTACAGAATTTGTCTTTTAAACTGTGTGCTATGAAACAGAACTGCTGGAAAGTACTGACTGAGTCTTGAGTCCCCATTCCCTCCTTCCCTTCCTCAAGTAACTTTCAGGAATTACACTATTTAAAATAACTCTCAACCACTTAAAATACATGTTTTAAAACATGTTAAATAACAGCCTATAAACAGCATCCTAAGCTGTCAGAAGCACTAATATCCTTTTTCCCTCCCTTCATCAAATATGCTGAAGATGATCCTCAGTTGGTGTAAACATAGTAATTATTGTGGATGTCAAATGGTCTTTACACCAGCTAAAGATTTCTCTCCTTATCTTCTCCTTCACCTCATCTTACAAAAATAACTTACACTTACGCTATCCTATGCAGCTGAAGGCTGAGCGATCCAGTTCATAAGGTTGGTTAAAGCTGGAGGTTCAGCTCTGTACAACAACTGATCAAACTCTTACATTCTCTGAGGAAGCTTCAGCTTGTGTAATACCCTACGCGCCTGCTGTCCTTTACAAGTGTGAGCTATAACAGAGTATGACCCACCTCCCAAATACAGATTATTAGGGAATAAAAAGAGGGATCAGTGTATCATACCGAGTAGCTAAGGATGTGCACAAATACCAAAGTGCCACTCACTGTCCTTTGTTGCGACCATTATAAATTCAGGAAATTTAACAGGGGTTTGTTTTGTTTTTCCTGGAACATGCTTGGTGTCATGGAGAGCTGCATCTTTTTCTAAGGATTTATGTAACTGCTTTTGAAAAGCCTGCATTTTCCTAAAGACATTATGGCACTTAGCCAATTAGCTTTCCATACACATATTACAGAAAGACAATAAAACTTGGGACCAAACAGCACAGTTTACAATTGGATGCCCCAGTCACCCAGGACAAAGCTCCTGGTATTTAAAAACAGTGCTGAATGAACTGCAATAACTACTGCCACAGTGAACTCCATATCCCAAAATTACGACAACAATCCATTCAAGGCTGAATAATTGCCCCCCCCACCCCCCCATTTTTTTTTTTTTAATAATAACAATCCTCAGCATCACTGTATTTTCCATTATTCCTTCAGAACTTGATGGGTCAGATCTGTATGCTCACATATTTATCAGACTAATGGACAATCCAATACTCCAGAGCAGACTAAAACCAGACACTGAACTGGTTACTGAAAATGAAGAAAACTACTACAATGCAAGAGGTGCATAACTAAAGAGGAAATGGTAAATAGCCCTTCTTAACGTGTTCTTACAATTACATTTCCTTCTCACTTTTAATAAAGAAAATGGGGAAGATATCATCTGTAAGCCAATCTGTGTAACAACCTCAGGACTTTTAACTATGATGCAATAGAAAAGAACTGCTTTCTTAGCACTGTTTTTGTATTATGTTTTCTGAAGTTTTATGTAGGATTGTACAGTTAAATGCACATCAGAAAAAACAACTTACCTCTTTTTCATCTCTAATAACTGGTTATTGAGTACTGATCTCTCCTCTTCCAGCTAAAACAAAAATACAAAAAGACTACAGTTAATACACTAAGGCTTGTCTCCTTAGTATAACAGAGCATCATTATCATCATAAAACAAACATGGGAGAGGCTACAGAGCCTAAAAATCCTCAAAGTAATCGATCTTCTACTAGGACAGCACACACACACAAACACAAATTGTTCAGTGACCAAGAATATCAGCTCGTGAGGGGCTATTACTGCTTTAAATAGTACTTCCACGTCCTGTGCACACAAGAGAGGTGTGAGGCTAGTATTGCTTTATACGGTATTTCCAGGCCCCATGCACACCAAATAGAACCATAAGCCTTTCTGCACCTGGCTATTAGATTTAGCCCCGTATTGGTAAATTACTGGACTTGCTGTTTTGACTTGGATAATTGTACTACTGATCCGTATTTGTTACTGTACCGTTATTTAGAGATGAATTATTGATCCCTAAAGCTGTTGGTCTGGTGTCTGTTACTGTATCCTGAACCTATAACTCGCGGGGCCACCTTAAGCCCTTACAGCCAGTAAGGCCTTCAACTGAAAATATTGTTGCTGCAGGTTCTTGGGGTCCAAACTGACAGGCACACATAGGTTTAGGAAAAGCAAAACAAAACAACCAACCATAATTGGTACAACAACAAAACTATAAAGCCCCACCACAGAAACACTGGGGTAACTGAACTGCTGACAAGGTGAAGAAATTAAGTAGTTTTCAGGCCAATTATTTATTTTTCACCATCTCCTCCTTTCTCCTTACTCAATGGCCAAGGTCAGCAATTACTGCCCTACAGAACTGCTTATAGTAGCAACTACCAGTGCCTTGACTTGAACACAATCTCTGTTCAGATTTCACAAGCTTTCAGGGTTCATCCACAAGGTTAGCAATACATACATTTATAATGAAAACCTCAGAGCCACGGGAACAGCAGCAAATAGTTTCTTATTGACTAAATACTTTCAGCACTTTGCAGACATTCATGTTTGGCATAGACAGGCATAGAAAGCATTAAGCAGGTTCCAAGGAAACGGAAGGTTGCCTGCCAGCCTCCAAGACCAGGCTAAGTGCAGCTCACCTAGATAAATTGCCTCCTCCATATTTTCTGACAACTTACTTTCTCCTTTCATGTACTGCAGTGCTGTTGAGCCTTCCAGGTTTAAGATTAATGGGATCATTTTGTTGGGGCTTAATGAGACAACTCTATTGATATGAAAAACAGATACTAGAAGGGTGCAGAGAGACTTACATTAAGAAGTCTTAAAATCAAAATGTGTCTCTCAAGGCAAGTGACCATAGTAAGACTGTGAGCAGCCATAGTACTACGGGGGTATGGCCAAATTTTTCCTGCAGGCAAGTCAAACCCAGCAATTTTCACTAGCAGCACAAAGTATACCCCCTGTTTCTGAGAATTTTTGTCTGCTTCCTACACAGAGGCAGCCTATATGAACACCTTACATCTGCACAGACTAATGACAAAAAAAGAGAAGGAAAAAAGAATATGAAAATTCTGAGAAATGTTTCATTTGTAAATCCCAGTGAGCTGCACCTCTCCAGACCCCCCTCTGACATCCATTTTATATGGCCCCTCTCCTCCCTCAGGCTCACGTTGCAATCTCTTGTGCATCACACTTTTCCAGCTGGTTTTTGGACTACTTTTCCTGTACCAGCACTAGCATTTCTCTATGGTCACACTGTGCAGCATTAAACTGGCCACGTTCCATAAACTAATCGCTTCGTTTCACCCTAGGCCAGCTTAACTTTCTGGTGTTTCTGCTCTTGACTGCCACTTGTAATTGGAAAAACCTCACACTGACATTATTCACCCTTTGCTCCCCAGAGGCCATGTCCACAGAGCTACATGATTCTCCCCCTCCAACCCCAAACACACCCCACCTTTTTATGGGTTTGTTTTAGGAAAAGATTGCGGTGCCTGTTTACCTCGGAAAATCCTTCAACATTTGTGGAATGCTCCAAGAATGTGAGCATAAACCCTGCATCTCTCCTCCCTTTTAGTTCCCTGGTTGGCTGTGGAGAGATGAGCGATTTTTGTACAGACCAAGACAGAAGTGGATTTAAAAGAGAGAAAAGTAAAGGACAAGGCGTTAGGGGAGTTGTGCAGCTTCTAAACCCCTGTGGCAGCTGCATCGAGCCATGGATCAAGCCTTGAGCAGCTTCATGGTAGAAGGGGAGAAAGGACACCCCTTCTCCCATCAACATTTCTTCAGCAATCTGCTCACTCATTAGGCTCAGAGCAGACTTCTCGCATACCTTTAATAAAAGATAGACCAGCTGAGCTAGTAGGTATTTCTGTGCTTTTTCCAATGAAGTTAAAATGCCTGGGCAGGTCTGAGGCTCCCAAAATGCCACAACAAATAATTTGAAGCCAGAAGAGCTCCCCGAGCTCAGTATCTATCTGAATGTGAATCTTTAACTAATTACAAACAGCTAATTATTTACGGATCAATACAGAAAAGCACCCCTCAGCATCTTTAGTATAAGACGCTTTAACCTTTAGATGTCAGGATAAATCATTCATGAAAGAGTATTCATTAATTTTGCAAAGTGTGTCACATGCAGCCACAGATTCACTAACCCAGTTGACTAACACACTTGCTAGAATTTATATTGTTACCATAGCGACTGCTCAAAATACTTAAAACATATGCTTGCTACCTTTCTTACTGCATTTTAATAGGCACATGCACAGAAACTCACGCAGACTGCTACATTCTGTGCTTTCCTCCCTACTGTCCAATTTTTAGTATCCACTGCAGAAAATGCAGCTCCACGAGCAATCCTGCTCTGTGTTAAACCTCTTCGTTGCCACCACGGACACTTGTTCTCTAAAATCTAATCGAGCAATTCTTCATAGTAACATTTTTTTCACTCCCCACAGACAGCCTGAACCAAGGAAGCCCCAAACATGCTGCAACTTGATGCCTAAACATGGTGTATGTTCACCCGAGGGACAGCAAAGCAGAAGCGGTGGTGGGGATCAGTGATACTGTGCTAGCCCAAGATAGGGCTGTCCGTGCGAGAATCCTCAAGGCCAGCTGGTTTTGTTGCCATTTCATTAAGAGAACTCAGCAGAGTCAGAGGTAAAACGAGGGGACTGGAAGTTCATATTCTGCAGGAAACAGGAAAAAAGTCCTGTTCCTCAGAATAATAGCAGGTTTCTATCACAATGAAAAGGATGGTTAGACTTTACATGCTCCAGATGAGACAGGGAATGCTTTTTAGGAGAACATCTGCCTCCACTCCCAAGTAACCAGGAAATACGACAGTTCTGGGCAGGTAGACTGCATGTTTCAGCAACGAGCCCTGAACAATACTGCACTGAGAAGAGCTGCACTCATGAGTTATGTGACACTTGGAAGGTAACCTGCATTTTAAATGACACCATTTTGCCTTTATTCCTTTTGCCACAACAGAGCTCCCTGGAATGCCAAAGCACTCTTCCAGTCTTTTAGGAGGCCGTGCAGTTCACTAGACCTAAAGACACCATAGCCCAAATATTACATTTATTCCAAAATATTACAAAATGCAACAGCCAGCAT
>NW_009225669.1:5966-41321 GCF_000690835.1 Fulmarus glacialis
GTTCAGATTAGATCTCCCTCACAGAAGAGGACATAATGCAACACAAATGGCTGAAGAAGACAAACAGACTGTTTCTCCAAGCTCTAGCAGATCTTGCAGATCTTTGATCTTGGAGCCATCTACTCACGGGCAGAAAAGGCTATGGTGCAAGTGAACGGAGAATATTCCAGTTTGCAAGATAACTGACTAATCCCTGCGCTTCACAGATTACAGCTGTCTATCCTGGCAACGAGAGAAGGGTCCCTGCTGACAGATCACAGCAGGCAGGATGCAGACAGCAGGACTCCTTCGCAAGGTCATCTGGAAACAACGGAGGGCACTGACTGAGACTGCAGTGACCACTGCCAGCCTACGCCTCGCGGGCTGAAGGTTCCCTTCCCTTGAGGACTGTCTGTATATCAACTCTGGCTACATAAGATAGGCAGAAAGATTTTGACCAATGTTGCCGAATACTTTTCAAGTTACAACTCTTCCTGAAAATAACAGGTTGCCTCAAAGATTCTGAAATAATTTAAGAAAACACGTGGGAGTGGGGAGCAGAGCTCCCACTGGCTGTTTAGGATGACAGCATTCTCTTACCACACCACTACTCAGATGCAGCATGAGTCAGTGGTTGAGCCCACACGTCTGGGACTCTTGTTAATCATCTCCAAAGGCTCTTTAGGATGAAGGAGTTCGTGCATTGCTCCTGTCAGCAGCCAAAAGGATTTAGAAACTGGCCAGATCTGTAATCCCCCATCCTCAGTATTTAAAAATATTAGACTTTGTTGCAGGATGGAAGAGATCTGCTCCACTGTCAGTGGGAACAGGAACACCCCTCTTCTGCACAAGTGCTATCTCAGAAAGGTAATAGATAAATCCATGTCTTCTACATTCTTGGTTTTGGACAAAATCTTCTAAAGATGTCTTCATGGTGTGGCTGTCACTGGAACTGCTCCACAAGAACTAAACCCACTATATTTAATGGCTGTAAATCTAATTTATCTTTTGGCAAGTACCAGTGTTACAAGCTCTGTAACTAAGCCCATACTTTAAGATTCCAACAACATGTTCAAATGTAATAGTAAAAAACTAAAAAAATTTAAAAGTGTTTTTCTCCCCTATAAACTACCACCAGAAAAACATCTTACATTGATTCTAGTCCTCCAATACCCACCTGGCTGCAGCACTGTTCATGTACATGCACAGTATGAAGTTTACACACGCATACACGTGCATAGCGCTTTTTAGAGACAGAGTCCAACCAAGTAGTTTTAAATAGTATTCTGAAATACATCCTAAATACTCTTTTTTTTTTAGTGGGAAGGGAGAGCAGGGATAAGGAGGAGAATTAAATAGCTAGGTTTCCTTAATACTGGGTAGATGAAGATTTCCACAGTTGTATAACAAAATTACTCCCGACAGAAATAGCAAGTGTCTGTTAATACATTTGGCTGAAGCACATGTAATTTATGCTTATTCCCAAGCCTCCTAAGTACCCTTCTCGGGTTATGCAACCTTCTGTTAGCCTGCAGTTCTAACCTCCCAATGCAGGTGGCTTCCAAATTTATTTTAAAACATTCTCAGAACAACTCATCTTTCAAGCACAAGCATGCAGTGCAACGTCACCCAGGCATCAGCGGAAACAGCACGCACAGCACTTTCACCATACATCAGGGAACGTTCCAGCCACTCTACCTTCTGATGACTTGTGACTTCGTCCCTGCTCCTGCCCAGCTCCTCGGCAAGTTTCACGTTCTCCTCTTGCAAAGCTGCAAGCTGCTGGGACTTCTGAGCTGCTGCCAGCTTCAGCGCTTCGCTGGGAGGACAGAGAGTGCATCGTTACCATAGGAACGGGAGAGGCAAGAAAAAACTGTGGGAGAGATTCAGCTTCACAGCTTGGAAAAATACATCTAGGTCACGTGTCTAATGGGATCTATAATAAAGGTGATCTATACCTCAGATGCACAGGGATAGGTTTAACCCTGAAAAGCAGTAGCAGCACAAAACTCCTTTTCCTGTAAATGTATCACATACTCAAAGAAATGGAAGGTAAGTTCAGACTGCTAGTGCTGCATGCTGCCGATGGTTAGCAAAGGCTTGGATTTAGAAATACAGCGTAGGGTTTGACAAGAGTGTTGGCAAGGTTTATAGCCTAGACTTCCTCAGCAGTGAACTTTGTAGCCAGAGGTAAACATGAGAATTGTTTAAATTAAAAAAAAAAGGGGGCAAAAAAAGGAAAAAAAGAAAAAAAAAAAGAAAAGAAAAAGAAAAAGAAAAAAGCTTACAGTTCCACTTATTTAAATACTCCCTACAAGGTCTGACATCCAAACATACAAGAATGTGCAAGATCACAGGAGGCAAAAAAGGAAAGTATCTAATCTATTCTATTATTTTAACAGATACAAAACTGAAAACGAGACAAAACAAAAGCTAAAGGAAAAAAAGGATTTTCAGGTTTCATTAGCCTATGTTGCTACTCATGTGTGTGGTTTCCTTAAAGTAAGTTTATTTTCAATGAATTTTTGAAAAAAATATTTTGCATGCCTGCCTGTAACACAAGTGACTAAAACAAGTTTTTATAAGATTTGACAGTATCTTTCAAAAAATCAGAGAGATACGCTTCATTTCATTAAACAGTAATTTTTATGACTGTGTTTTGTTTTCATGAAAAGGAATCTCAGTACTCCTATGTGCCAATATTACACAGAGTTAAACCCTGACCGGAATATTAAATATACTTTTATGACTGTGGGAGGTAGAAGAACCCGTAAGTCAGAAACTTATTCAAGCACTTCAAAATACAAGGACTCTACGGTCTATTATTGGGCACATTTAAACAAAAGGAAGTCTGATTTACTTTTCGAGTTCAGCATGTAATACGACTAAGATTTTCCAACCACTTCTTCTATCTGGTCTCACCTTGACCGATTTCCAATCCGATCCACCTAGGCTGGATTAAACAGGCTAGCTCACATCACTGAACATCAATTCACATTATCTTGGTACGAATCTACTTGCTGATGCAGGAACATACCTATTTTTAACCATGATTGTTTGCTGAACTGCAGTGCTAACCAGTTCTCCTCTTTTTGCTTTTGGTTTTAAAGCGTAGATTCAGGGCATTATTGAAAGAACACACAAAATACTGGCGTCAATTTGTGCAAAATGCTCCCCCGTGTTTAGTGCCAAGGAACTTTAAACTGATAGCTGCAAGTGCACTTGACAGCAGTACGAAATGAATACACAACATCCAGCCGGTATTTCTGCTTTTCTTCATCCTAGTTTTACACGGAAGGCTCTTTTACAAAGGCCACCAATGTCATCCTCCCACCTCCAAAAGGCACTGCTCTAGAGGCAGCAGCATGTCCCTACCAACAGTCACAGCTCCCGTGGGCAAAATTTCCCCTCTCCTTTGCAAAGACAAGGGGACTCCCTTCATCAAGTGACCTCTCAAAGATGTTCTCTCTACCCACATCACTGCTGATCAAGAAATGCCTATTATCAAGCAAATTCCTTACTCTAATTAAAACAAGCAACACACAAAATAATTATGACAACAAAAATAAATTAAAACACAACTAGACGAGCTTCCACTTATCCACAATGTCTCATACCACTGAAGATTAGTGACCACATTCAGCAACAGCCTATGACCAAGATTAACCTTAGGGAAAAAAAAAAAAAAAAAAAAATTTAAAAAAACCCCCACAAAGTGATCAGGATCATGAGAACACCTTTCAGTGCCGGAGATTTTCAAGGAAGTATCTTCTATAAATAACTTCTGCTTGACAAATTACAGTCTAATATATTTTGTCTTTCCATGATACCAGAGTCTGCTAGCCCCTTGCCCTTCTAGCATTAGAGCAACTAGTCTGGAAATAATTGTTTTGCTTTGGCAATTCCCATGAGCACTGAGGCAGGTAGGAATTGCTCATGGAATGAAATCCTGCCTTTCTAAAAAGAGGCTGCTGTCTATACATGTATGCAGATTTTTAAAAGCAAGCAGTAAAAACTGTCAGTCATACAGAAACTTAGTATTAATTCTGTGTGCTGATTTCCTTTGTGTCCTGTCTTCACCTCAGAGCAGTGGTTAAGAACTGTCACAAAATGACTTATGGAACTAACTAGTAATAGTTAGTCAAAGCTGCTCTTAGTTATCAGTCCAGATTCCAGCTCTCACTCCGTGAGTCATGAAATTCTTCTTGGAGTGCAGATGGGAACAGAGATTTGTGATTTAATGCGTTACATCTCTGAAAGTTGGGGGACATGCAGCTAGTGCAGGGTAGCAATAACTAGGCTGGATTTTTATTCATGGTGACACACCAAAAGCTTTCATACAATGAGATTCCACAGGTCAAATTACTTTATATCAGATGCTTTGCAGTTAATTTGTTTGTGTACAATGTTACACATCATTAGTTTGTAGTACATAAGAGGTAGTTTCTCAAACAAAGCATCTAAAATAAGCAACTAACTCTAGTTTTACACACTATACACAGCATTTGTATTGTACCAGTTAGAAAATAAATGCAGAGTGGGGCAACAGGAATAAACTGGATAAAGACATCAATGAAAAATAAAAGCAGAACCAGATTTTCTATAAACAAAGCCACTTAAAACTGCTTAAACTCCAGGTGTACTTGTAATTAAATTCAAACAGAATTTCTTTATAATAAAGCTTTTAAAATAATCTAGTGCCCTCAGGTGGCAGAATTCTATACTTCCTCCAACAAACAAATTATTTCAAACAATGCTTAGTGAAGGATTTGCTTCAATATCCTTCAGCAATTCAGGAGCAACATTCTGATTTCAAGTTTTATACATGTCAAACTAATATTTAATTTTGACCTAATATCTGTTTTATAAGTGAGGATACCAGAGAGGTACTGAAAGACAATTTTTCAAAAAAATGAAAGGTAAATGTAACTATAAAGGAATAGTTTAACAGATTTAACATTTAAATACTTACAATTCTTTTTTAAGTTCTTCCACTTTCTTGTTCTCCAGATTTAGAAGTTCTTTTGATTTATTAAGTTCCTCTTCATTTTTCAGGTTGTTTTGTTTAAGCATGTCCAACTTAAAGAAGAAAAAACCTCATTACACTAATGAAACTATACAGTTCTTAGGAGTAGCACTCGGAAAAGATACTCAGCAAAATGGGGGCCTGAGCTGAGCTGTTCCACTTTTTCATCTTTAGTACTTAAATTAATTCAGTCTGTTTGTACTGAGAAGCATTTGTCTAACAAAAAAAAATGTTATGAGACTTTCTGCATTCAAGTTGAGCAGCACAAAGAATTCAAAGTCCATCGAAGAGCAGCTTACAGTAATCTGATGTATATAACCCTGATATAAAAGGTAAAGCTCCAAAGCACCTCCATTTTAAATGCTATATGACTCAAAGCACTTTTTTTTTTTAAAATTCAACACTTGTTGCTAAAATTAGCTGTTCCCTTGATCTTTATTCCTCTAAGATAACTGATAAAAAGTTCTGCTTTACCATACCTTAACTTCTGAGAACCAGTAGGCTGAATGTTGTGCTTGCAACCATAAGAAATGAATTCCTTTCAGAGATCTTGTTGCATGGGACAAATTGTTGTGTATCTTTTTACTGAGCTTGCATCTACCACGTAAACACCACAAGCTTGCGAGCCTTATTTGTTCGCATTCAGCAACACATTATATTACATAACAGATAATCTTCAGCCGTTCTCATGGCATTACAGGACCCTGTGGATTTTTTTTTTTAATCCAGAAAGTGAACCCCTGCCATTATTAACGTCACCGCTTTTAATTCTCGAGTCATCAGATCTCACTGGAAATCATTACTGTTTCAGCACAAGCTGTGGCATTTAGGTTAGCCCAGCTGTTCACTACCCATTATTACGGGAGCTGCAAAAGATGAAAGAGCCATCAAAAAGAGGCCATAGTGTGCTCAAGATCTACAGAAAAGATGCCAGTTCAATGTTAGGCTAGATACTCCGGGGCGAAAGAGCGTGAAGAGGGTTAGTGAGGACATTTTTCCCCTCCTTCAAACCCTGAAGTATCACCAAGTGGTGGGAGGACATAGACTGAAGAACAGGTCCCTAGAGGAACTGCTGTACATGTTGGACCATGAAGTTCTTTGGGACCATTGTGCTCATGTATTGTACAGTGCATAGCTCAGCAGAATTTGTACCTTGTCAGAGCACAGTTCTGATTAACAGAAAAGTGGAGAAAAGAAGAAACGATAACATTACACACGTCAAGATCACAAAGAGGATGTACAGAGCAAGGAGTGCATTATAGCTGAGAAACGGAGCGGTAACTTTGTGGATTAAGAGCACTGTTACTCAGAGCTCTGCAGCACTTCATCAGAGCGTGGCTGCACCCCATACTTACAACCAGGGAACTGAAGCACAGAGTGGTCACATCTAAGCAACTTATCCAAAGCTACACAGCAAGACTGATTAAGCTTCAAGTCAAACCCATGTCTCTTGATTCTGTGATCTGCAAAAGCTGCTGTAGCATCCAGAACTCCTATTACATAAGATAATTTTTTTTGTTGCTGCACCAAGATTTAAGGGACACGAACTTACATGCTGTAAAGTATTTGAAACCACATGCAAAAGACAAAAGAACATAGGTTATATGTTCTTTTCTATATAAAGCGCCTAGATTTTCCATCAATATGCACTCATCTAGTAAGTTTTCACAAGCCAATCAAGACTGAGTACTGTGGTGAGAAAATGACAGAATCCACTCTTGCCTAAGCTAATTCTCCATAATTCAATAGTTGTTCCTCACAAACTAGGCAAAACTTTTCATATAAAAGCATTTAAATGTGATTACTTCATTCTGCAGCTTCTCATTTGTCTGTCTAGAGTTCTCCAAAGAGGCCAAAGTTTCAATCTTTTCTTTGTGAATGGCATCCTTCTCTTTGGTCACCTTCTCCACAGTCTGGAAAACATCTTCTGCCACTTTGGCAGCCTATATACAAAGGGGAGTGGGGAGGGGTGGGGGAAAAAAAAAAAAGTATTACCAAAGGGACCTCTGAAAGCAAAAGGTGAGCCACAATACTTTATGCACAGCTCCACGGTTTGCCAGCTGCTTTCCAATTAAGTAAGGACTTCAATTGGGAATTTATTTGCATTTTGAAGCTGCATAAAGTATAAAAATAAATGGACATGAGAAGATTCAATTCCATGCAGAAATAGATCATAACCCCATGCTTGTGTGACCACCAAGGAAGCCCATTTCTTCTTTTTTAATTCCTGGATTTCTAATTACCACCACTGTGATTGCTCTTAGACTTCTAACCACTTCAGACAGTAGTAGTTCAATAGATATTCACTTCCAACAGACTGCTCTATTTTCAGAAAATGTAGAATTATAAAAAACTGTTAAAAATTTGAAAAAGAATTAAAAATTAAATAGGAGATAAAGCCAATTATCGCATTATTTCAGTGTTGTTCATTATGCCCTCATAAAAGGAAATATTTCACAAGAATGTTAAAATATCTAGGTAGGCATAATACATTCCTATAGGATATCTTGATTCCAATTGGTATTCAAAGTGATTTTATGGGCTTCAAGCCACACAAACTGAAATTCAAAATACTTTACAGAATTTGTTGGTGGTGAATACAAAACACTTCTGTGAATAAAAAGAATACCAGAATTGTCAATGTCTTTAACAGACTGAAAGTCCTATAATGTAAATTTAAATGGTTCTCTTACACTGCTTTTTATCCAATTACATTTACAGGAGCAGTATGTTGTTTTGTATTTTTTGGTGTAACTCAGATTTGTAGTTTGTTGTAATTTAACATAAAATTGCACAAAGATCTAAACTAAAACGTTATCTATTACTACTCTAGTTTTTAAGCTGCAGAGTACTTCAACGGAAGGAGCTGCTCAATTCCTCCTACCAGATTCAGGAAACAAAACTTCCTTTTATTCACAGTTTACATTGTTTTCTTGCAACATTCAGCTACAACATAGGCTTTTATATTTAGAAATATTTTTAAAAAAATATTGAAGTGTCTTTCAGACTCACAATTACAACTTGAAAAAACCCCAAAGTAATATATTGAGAGAGATCGTAATTCCAGCCTGTTTACACTGAGATGAAGTGCTGATTGTGCAATGAAGTGCAGAGAGGAAACCATTGGGTTAGTGCTCAGTATTAGTATAACTGTACTTGGTTTTTTAACTATGTGCTTCAATACCTCCATTTTTTGCGCTACCGTTTGGGCCTGGAGAGTCTCAATTTCCTTTAGTTTCAAAACCAGATTGTTCATCTCCTCCTGCAGCATCTGATTTTTGCCCTGAGAGGCCAGCAATTTGTCTGAGAGGTCACTATTAGTTTGTTCTAAAAGTGCTACTTCCTCGTGCAGTTTATAATAAGCCTTGGAGAATTTCTCCTTCTCTTTTAGTATTTCTTCCTTAATGATGACCAGACTCTTCTGTTCAGCAAGCAGGCTGTCGTTTTCCTGAAGTAACTGTATTCTCTCCTTCTCCATCACCTCATGCCTGTGTCGAAGATCATCTAGCCTCCTGGAGACACAGCTGTGCAAGTCCTGGAGCTCTGCTTTTGATTCAGACAAGGAAACAAAGTCACTCTTCAGTCGTTCGATATTGGAAGCGAGCTGCTCTGTCTCTGCACAGAGCATTTCTTTTTCTTTAATTATTTCTGCCAGTTTAGTTTCAGATTTTTCTTTCCCCTGAACTGAAAGTTCTTTCTCAGTCAGCAGTTCTTTATTTTTCTGTCTCAGCTCTTCTATCTCCTTCTCTAAGAAGCTGATGTTGCTTTGAAGTTCCATACGTTCCAACAAAAATGATTCCTTGTCCAGTTTTCTAGCTTCCTTTTCTATGGTTAAGTTTTCTTTCACAATCTCAACCTCTCCATTTAATTTCTGACACTTATCTTGCAGTTCAGTCCTCTCTTTGGTCAGCATTTCCCTATCAGAGGAACAGGTCTTGAATGAAGATGACAGGATCTGCTTGGCTTGTGATACAGCAGCCAGTTCATTTTCTAATGTTCTTTTGGCATCCTGGGCCTCTTTCAGAAGGTCTGAAAGGTCACATTTACAGGCTATTAGCTCTTGATTTTCTACAGTCTTCTTACTTATTTCTTCCTTGAGGGCTTCGATGGAATCTTGGAGCATGGTATTCTCTTGGGTCAGAGCTCTCTTGGTTGAGACATCCAGTTCATGTTCTCTCTTCATATCAGAAATTGCATTTGCAGAAGACTTGTTTTCATCAAGAAGCTCTAAGTATTTGTTCTCCAATTCATTCTTCTCTTGAAGAAGAGCTTCATTGTGCGTTTCAAATTGCAACGACTTACGAAAAACAGATTCCTTTTCTAAGTTCAGTTCATTTATTTTCTCAGTAAAGGCTTTCTCAGCAAGTACGGCATCTGCTGTGGCTTTAGCAAGCTTTTCAGCAATTGCCTTATTTTCATTTAAAAGTTCCTCCCTTTCAGCCAAAAGCTTTCGTTCTGATGAAGAAAGAGCCTCTTTCTCTTGAAGTAACTGAATACATTCAGAATTGGATATCTCTCTCGAGGCTTTAATTTCCTCAAGAAGACGAGAGAGACTAGCAAGGGAATTCTTCAACTCCATATTGTCTTTCATCGCTTTTTTAAGTTCTTCATGTTCAGTCTCGAGTTTTGTTTGCGTCTCTTCCATTCTCATTTTTAATGCTTCGTTTTCACTAACCGTATTGTCTAAACGCACACGTAGCTCTTCTATGCTTTTAAGGAGCATCTCCTTCTCGGACTGCAGATTCTGGCTTGTCTGCAACAGACAGTCCATTTCATTTTTTAAGGCTATATGTGTATTTTTAAGATCAGAGTGTTTACCTAGGGTTGAATCTCTCTCTGCAGTCAGAGTTGACACTTCTTGCAGTAGCTCTCTTTGATCTCTGGCTAGGGCCTCACAAGAACTTTCCAGCTTCTGAATAACATCATCTTTGTCTTTAACAACTGCATCTTTCTCTTCCAAAAGTTTCTCCTGGTAATGCTCCAGTTCTTCCCGTTCTTTGATATGTTTCTGACATTCCACATCCATGGCATCTTTGTTGGCCTGAAGTTCTTTCAACTGTTGAAGCAAGGTTGACTCTGAAGACCGGAGAGCATCATTTTCTTGAGTTATCTCCAGAAGGTCTGCCTGTGCTGCCTCTATTTCAGAGAGTAATTTGCTTTTCTCAGAAATCAGTGCTACCTTTTCTGTGCTTTCCTGCTGGCTTTTGGCCTCAGCTTCTTCCTTCTGCTTTAGGATTTTTTTATTTTCTGAATTAAGTTCTTCATTTATTGTCCAAAGTTCTTCTTGGTCTCGTTGCATTAACAAAATCTTTGATTCCAATTCTAGAAGTTTTGATAACAAAGAACCTCTCTCTAATTTTAAAGTATTCCCCTCCTGTGCCAGAGTCTCTTTTTCTGATATCAAACCCCTCATCTTGTCTGACATTAGTTCAATCTCTTTTCTGGCTGATGCTAACACAGAGCATAAGGACTAAAAAAATAAAGTTGGGGAGAAGGGAAAACAAAAATGAATGAAAGCAGACAAATGAGAAACGTGGTTGAAGGGCAAACAGAGCTACTGTTATTTAAGTTTTAAAAAAGAGTATACACTGACACACAGTCCCTGTGTGAATTCAACTGTTGACAGCCACCACTTTTTTTAACTTCCAATTCTCAAATTCACCTTCTATAGCTAATTGTCCTCATGATTCTGTCCAAAACATATTGTCATAACCCGTTTAATGTCAAATACCACATCGGTGGTGTATTTAAAGTTAACTTGTGTGCCAATTTATACACTAAATATTTTGCTAAAGCATAAAACAAAGATTATAGCAAATAACTAATGAGGGATGAAAGCAAGCAGCAATGTCAAAGAAACAGGAGAAAACAAAAAATTACTTAAGTCAAGCTACATACTAAGTAGTTGCACATAATATGGGATCATACTACAGAACAAAATTTCAGGTGTGTAACACTTCAATGAAATAGTTCACAACATATTTAAAATTCATGCATTTAAAAAACAAAGAATAACATTTGGCAACAACTGATTGTACTTAGCCAACTATCTATGAACTTAAAATGTTAACATCAAAGAACCATATTTAATGGATTCTTGTGTAATCTAGAGAAGACAACCACTTAGTCGTGTATGCTTCTCTTCCCTAACCAATATTAATCTATCCTGGAAAAGTTCAAAAAAGAAACACTGCAAAAATGAAATTATGAAGCCAGGCAAAAAACAGTGATTCACTGAAACAGAAAGATTTAAACTTTAAATTACTTGCAGAGTAACAAAGTATACATACTTTGGCCTGTTCTGCTTGCTTTTTCAGCTCCTCAGCCCGTGTTTCTAACTCATTGATTTTCTTTTGTGCAATTTTCAGTGCCTCTTCTCCATCCAGCAAGTTCTGCTTAAACCCCTTGATATCTGCGTCATGTTTAGTGATCATCTCAGAAGTTTCTTTTTCATACTTTGCCTGAAGATCCTTATACTGAGTTTGGCTAGTCTCGATTTGCTTTTTCTGATAAAAGATAAAACAATTGGAACACAGTTAAAGAAGCAGCAGTACTATATCCTATATAGTTAGCTAGTGCTTTTTAAAGTTCTTCTTACCATGTCTGTTAGTTGATCCTGCATATTTTTCAGTTCTGCCTGATGAATCTTGAGAGTTTCTTGCTGACTCTGTTCAGCTTTCTGTGTTGTCTGCTCCACATTTTTCTGAAGCTGAACAGCCTTTTCATTTGCTTTTGTAAGCTCAAGTTGTATTTGCTCCAACTGCCTAGAAAGACCAAATAAAAGAACATTACTTTTTGCTGACAGCACGACAAGCACAGAGATGAAAGACTCTAAATTATGCTCAAGTTCTATATTCTGTCCAAGCATTTAGAAAGAGATTTAATTATTTAACATATAGAGAATGTCCTGCTAAATTAAATACACACAAGTGAGACCAAGCACTTGCCCTTGTGCAAAGCAACACAGCTGCCCGTTACATTGCCTCCAGTCTGGAGTTTTGTAAAGGTAAAGAACAACTATTCTACATCCAGTTTTTATTTGAAACAAAACACATTTTCTCTTGCTAGTCAAAAATATGACCCAAGTCTTTTATACATCCAAATAAACAAAGCTTATCAGGTAATCAAATAATTAAGAAGCGCAATCACAAAACAGTCTAGATTATTAAAATGTTCATTTACTCTGGACAATGAGAAGCATGTTACATAACAATTTTAGAATTATAAATGTTAGATGCTCTTCAAATCACTCTGAGGAGACTGTTTTGATGAGTTTATTTTGATAGAATAAGTTCACTTGTCATATCAATATGACAGGAGCATCTTGTTCAGATACTTACAAAAAGATAAAACGAGAAGCAGGGAGTGCAGGAGTAAAGAATTAATGTGAAAATGTTCTGACAATGATGGAATACCTTTCTTTTAACCGGAGCTCATCATTCATTTTTGTAAGCTGGGCAGAGCTGTCTCCTGAAGACTTCATGATCTCTGCAATATCATTTTCAAGTTTGGTTTTAGCTTCAACCAGTTGCTGTTCTCTCTCCTCTCGCTCCTTCAATTTCTTCTCCATCACTGAGCAAGACAAAGGTTAGCAGTCTAGTAAATTTAAGAGAAAGGGTATGCACAGACTAGCTAGAAGATAGTAGAGAACTATAAACAGAGCAATACTGATGCTACAGAGCTTGCAAATTACCCCTTTAAAATTAAAAATTACAATTGTTTGACCTTTGAACTGTTAACTGTAGCAGAAGGTTAAGAACTCTTCAGAAATAATAAAAAAGCAACTAGTGAAGAAATCTTTCTTTCAGAATTGATTCACTTAACTTCAGGCCATGAGAAGTGGCTATGAGTTCTACTCATATCGGAGGGTAATCAAGCAATATAATAAGAGAGGTATGCACATCTTGCAGGCGAGACAACTCAGCAGCTATTTAGTGGAGCGGCGGAAAACAAACAATGCAAACATGAAGCTACAGTGAAAAAATTACTCATTCCAGGGCAAGTACTGCCACCAAGGGCAAGAGCAGCCCTTGGGATGACTTCTACAGTCCCAACAATGCCTTGAAAGGCTTGCTTACAGGGTACATAATCATTCTTCATTTCTTTCTACATTGATTTTAAATTGAGATGTACAACTGGAAAGATACAGCAAGATTCCCTCCTATGAGATAAGTAGACAACCAGACTACTGTACAGTCTTTTTGATGTCCTTAAAAAGAAAATACTGCTTATGGACAAGGCTTCTGTGAATTAACTATCTTATGTTTGTACTGCTTCAGTCTGGTCCCCAAGCCTTTGTCTGGTATCTGACCATTACCACACCATGGTTTTGTTGCAACGTCAAACAAGAATTTTGGAATACACTCAGCCAGGAAATCTTCTGCCCTACTATACCATTTCCTTAACATCACCATCACTTTGCTGTGTCACTATACACAGTGCCACAAAAGCTGTTTTCTGCTTAGAAAAAAGGCTTTCTTTTGAAGGTATATGCATTTGTGAAAGCATTACATACTACAATGTGGCAAGCTGAGCAAAAGGCATATGAAAGCGCAAAGCTGATGCATTTTTCAAAACATTCCATTTTATTACTTCCTTACCAGTCAAACTAGACTTCAGCTGTTCCAGTTCTGCAGACATGAGTGCAAACTGCTCTTCTTTTTGGTTTAGTTTTTTTATTGTTTCTATGCAAGTAAAATTTTGAAAACAAAGTTAGTAACTACTTAGATGCAGACAATTCCACCTACTTGCAAGGTATATTACTCTTGAGAGAGGCTGCAAGTAATCCTAACCTTTCCATAGCTGCTGAAACTGCTGTACCGCCAGGTGTAAATTTGAAAGCGCATGGAAAAAACCCCTTTATTTTGCAGCACTTACTTTCTGCAGCTTTTTAAGTTCTTTCTTTAGTTTAGCAGCAGACATACCTTGCATAGTTTGTTGAACGTTTTCTGCTTCATCAGCTGCACTAGTAAACTTTTCTTTCTGAAAAATTGATAAAAACCTAAGGTAAGGTTTGGTAATAGCAGTATAATTCAACCACTGAATTTATATTAGGTATTTTTCAGGTACAAAATAGAACAGTCTTCACTCGTATCATAAATACATCTGAAGTTTTCGAATTACAGTTTAGCATAGGCATATTCAGCAGCATAAAGCAAGATTTTCCCTTGCCTTAGGTCCCTAAACTTTCAAAATAACTTCTCCATCAGCTAGCGTAACAACAGAACTGCAGCCACAGAGTCCTGTGTAGAAGACGTGATTTCTGGGCTTCTCAACGCAAGAAGCTATCCATGCTGCTCATAGGCTGCAGAGTGGACATCTGCAACCCTGTGATCAATCTCATACCAGTGTTTTCGAGCTTTACCAGCATGAAGAGATGCTAGACTGTGAAGAAAAGGGAGGATATTGAGGAAGATAAGAAGCAAGACTGTTCCACCAACTTCAACTATTTACTATGACCACGGAAAGATTTTATGACAGGGACAGTAAAACCTAAAAGCATGTCTTTTTGTTACTAATTCCGGTGTAGTTTCTCAGGAAAATCCCACCCAATTACAGAATACTTGCAAATTTAATTAAATTTGCAAAATGAAAAATCAGATGAAAAATGTCTTCAAAAACCACTTGTAAGACGTGTATAGCAGGCATTAATTTGTACAACAGTTATAATAATAAAGGGCCACATGTTTCTTAATGAGTAGTCTAAATTTAAAATACATGCTGCTTTTGATTTGGTTTAATATTTTATCTGAAATCCATAAACAGATTAGTTCTATTTAGACAAAAAAACTGATAACACAGAACTTGGGTGAAATGCTCTTTTCATTCTGAAATGGATCCTATTAGGCATGAACCCTTGCCTTCTTTTCATGAATAAAATAGCTTTGAAAAACTTTGCTCAGTCAGAGCTGATCCTCAGATTTCAATTACACTCTCAGCATGAAAACCAAAATCCAAAGGATAAAGTCGAAATTTTTGGGTATTACTCACCAAAACTTGAAGTTCCTTTTCCAAACAATCTTTAACTTGATTTACTGCACTCAAGTTTTTCTCAAGGTCAAGAAGCTTTTGCTCTTTGCCCTGCAGTTCTTTGGCCAGATTACTAGCCTAACGAAGATGATGAAATGGAGTAAAATAAAATTACAAACATGAATGAAAAAATAGGAAAATCAAAAGTTGAATCTGAAAGAACTAACTTACTATTAAAATCACTGTAAGATGAAAAATAAAAGAAACTGAAGGAAAAAAAAAGTGTGATGTGTTAACTGAACAAAGCTGATTTCCACTGATGACGACATCACAGTACTAAATGCATCTTGGAATATAATTGAAATAATTAAAATTTAGTTCTCTTGGAATTAATGGTGAAAACATTATTTAATGGCAGACATTTTTGAATACATTCTAAATTTCCAAACAAAGTTAAAGCATCAGTTGAATTAGTAGTTTTGGTTCTTCATTGTTTTAACTTTTTTGTCTGATAAACTTAGCACTTATGTTTCAACCGGCTATTCAGACAAATACACATACGGGGATGTAATTTTTCAAAAGGTTCTGCACCACAGCCAGGGGTAGTGCAGAAACCCAGTGTGACCTCAAAAACAGAGTCAAAGATCCATAGAAATCTGGTATCTTGGAACCATCTGTGACGGGTTTAGGAAAGCTACTTCCAGTTACTTTCCCACTACTCTTACAATTAAGTGCTCTATCTTGTCAGGTCATGCATAGATTGGGGATATGGAAGAACCCCTAAAATGAAATGGTATCTGAGCATTTTTATCCCTAGCTGCAGTGGCGGAACAACTTTCAAGTACTGAATGCCATGCTATCAACTTTAAAGAGACATTTCATCCAAACCCAAGAAAAATCTTGGTAAGATGTATCATATTGCAGTCTGTGCTTCAAAAATGCTGTGAAACAGTGCCTAACAACATCACTGCATACCCTTGTCTTAAATAAAAGTTCCACCAGGATCTTTTTTGCTTTCTTTTGTTTTTAACAGCCTCTTCCATCATCTTGTTTGATGAGAGGCAAGGTAGTGAAGGTACAGAGGAAACATTTCCCCATTGAATCCAAGTCACTTTATCTGAATATCTCTATCACCAAAGGTTAAAAACTTAAGATGTGTGGATTCTTCTCCCAAATAAGCCAAACTAACTTTTCCATAACACGAAGCTTTCAGCAGAGGCATGCTGAAGCCTGCAGCAAGAAAGTGCAGAAAGAATTTTTTTCTTTTTCTTAATGGTGCAGACCAAGCACTAGAAACCTGTTGAGAGACATGACCCAGTTAACACTTTCTCTACACCTCCTCAGATGGTACGAAGATACACATTCAATAAAACTATTTTTTTCTGTGATGTATTTGCTATAGCAGATTAGAACTGTACAAATGTAAAATAAAAACAAAGTAAAAATAAAAAGATGGATGTTGATACAAACCTTGCTAGTTCCATCAACCTTTTCAGTCTCTAAATTCTGAATTTGTTTCTCAGCTGCCTCAAGCTGCTTGCTAAGTTTCTGGATTTCCAATTTACCTTCAGAATTGGCTTTCTGAAGTGCAGCAAGGTCCAAAAGCTTTTCTTCAGCAGCTTTGATCTGTGGTGTAAGACTATCAATAACTTTGGTTTGTTCATTGTACTTGGCTTGCAGTACCTCTAGCTCCTTTACCTTTATTTCAGCTTCCTGTAATTTGTTTAAAGTGTCTTCCATTTCTACTAGATGCTGATCTTCCACACTTTCCAGTTTGGTCTTCAGGCTTTCCAGGTTTTGCTCTTTCTCCTCTGTGACTGCCAACAGTTTTGCTTTCAGTGATTCAATCTCTTTTAAATGATGAGTTTTTTCATTTTCCTGCTTCAGTTTTAAATTTGACATTTCATTTTCATAGTCTAATTTAATCTTCTCAATCTGAGTCTTTAACTCCGCAAATTCTGCTGTCTGAGCCCCTACACCTTTGCTGAAAGAAACTTTTAGCTCTTCCATTGCTTGTTGATGGGAGGCAATTGCAGATTCCAGCTTCGATTTCCAGAGCTCTATTACATCTGAATTCTCCTTGTTGGCATGATCAAGCTTAGTTTTCAAGGATTCATTTTCTTTCGCCATTCTCTCATTTGAAGCTGAAAGTGATTTGATCTCTTTTTGCAATGCTTCTTCACTAATTCCAAACTTCTCTTTCAGTGAATTCATCTCATTCTGATGTTCTTTGCTAACTGCTGCCATTCTTTCTTGCAAAGAACTTATTTCTTGTAACAATGAAAGAGAAGTGTCCACATCATCAATGTGTTTACTAGACTCTAATCTCCCTCGAAGCTCAGCTACTTCCTTCACCCGCAATGCTAGATCTCTTTCTAGTTCCATGATGCGAGATTTTTCTGATACCGTGGCCACCTATGATTAATAGCATTTTAAGAAAAGAAGAAAGAATTATAAAAGATATGTTTAATACAAAGACACTTAGGCCTCACTGAAAAGAAACCACCGAGTCTTGCAAACTAACATCATTAGTGTCTTCTTACTAGCATTTTGGACTAGAATACCTTTGAGTCTCATTGTCAACCCCTATGTCTATGGAAATTCTAAAGAAACCTTAAGTAAAAGCAAATGCTGCTTTTACATGGAAGACTGTGAAACAAGACCAACTGTTGTTTCATTTATATATAAATTATTGCTTTAAAAAAAGGAAAAATGTCCACCTCTTTATATTACATGCATATTATATTCTTTCTAAAGGTGGAATTTATTTAAATTCATTTTTCTGAAGTTACCTAGAAATAACAACTTGCTAAACAACTTACAAACTACACTTATATATATTATCAATGTTTAACAAAATGTTTCTCAGAACCATTTTAAAGCAGATGCAAAAAGAAAGGAGAATCCTGAGGTCTCTATTTGTTAAAATAACTGCTTCTAAATTCATTTCATGCCAGCTGTGAGACCATCAGAGAAAAATACAAACACATTTTTAGCCTACAAATCCTTTGAAACTCCTCCTATATCCACTCTCTTGTTCTCTCTGAAAAAGTGTCCTCACATTATCTGAGCTTTTCCCCGACTGTTGAAGCAGCTTGTGGTATGGAAACGCACGCAAAGCTACCACATGCAAAGCTACCCCAGTTATTTCTAATTAGGAATTTACTGTTTCAACCTCCTTATCATACCAACATCCTGAAAAAGATACTACTTACCTGCAATTGCTTTTTAAAAGTACTTATGATAGAGTACATTCTTGGTTTTTATAATATTCACCCCTACGTCAACTTCAAGACAAGCTGCATGTGTGAGCATGAATATATATAGCTATCTATCCTGAAGAATTGACATCTGCTGAACTTCTGACTTGGGACAAAGTATGTCCAGCAATATTTTGACAGGCAACAGTATTACTAATGCTACTGGGATATCCATGAAAAGATTATGTCACGGGTGGGGAAAAAAGAACTAAAAAGCCACTGCAAACCATGATTTAGCAAAGCAAGTAGTACAACTATTTAAGACCTCAGAAACCAAACCCCAAACACTAAGTTTGTGTTAAAAGCATTGGCACAGTCAATCTTACTTCTTTTGGATTTAATGAACTTTGCTACTTCTAAAAATGAACCACTGAACACTCCTTTATGTCAATTCACAGTCCCATTTGCTACTTTTGACTTGGATTCAAGTATTAATTTTGCAGTTTTAAGATATCTTACCTGAATTATTCTGAAGAAATGAGTATACATATACAGGCGTACACACAGACACACAACACTGAAGCTCGAAATTAATGCTAATTCTTAAAGTGTTCCAGCTACATCTATAGCAGGTACTGATCATGGCAGAAGCAAGGATATGTTTCAGCATGTGTTATACTCAGCAGACTGTGTCATCAGAAATCTTCCACAACACAAATCAGTCTTGTTATTTAAATAGTGAAAACCATTACCCTAGTGTCTTCTAACTCCCTCTGGAGTTTGTCAGCTTTGGTCTTTTCAAAGAGCAGGCTCTGTTCAAGCTCCTTAATGCGGGCATGCTCCAATTTGGTCTGCGTCTGTTAGTAAAAAGGGAAAGGAAGAGAACACAACGGTGCCACCATCACATGCCAGCACAAGAGGAGGGAGCCACATGCAGGCCGTGCTGCCAGAATTTTCTATCAATGATGAGCAGAAAAGATGCAGTGGATAAAATGAACAGGGAAATGCTATGGATGAGAAAGATGGACTGAAAGTGTAAATGGACTGACGTGTAAAAAACCATAAAAAATGTAAAAAAAAAAAAATCACAAACAAAGAAATATGAACAAAAAAGTTTCATGCAGCCAAGTAGAAGTTATTTATCAGTACATGAAGTTTTCAGCACAAATTAGAATAGTTATGTAAAAAATATATATGTGTATATGTATCTGTACCTGTTCTAACAGGATGATAAATCCCTTTCCTTGTCATCCCACTAACTTTTTTCTCTAATATATTGGGCTTATTTTATAAATAATTTAGTTAAGAACCAGGGGACAAAAATTCACCATTGAAGCTCATGAGACAAACCAAATTTTTTTTTTTTTTTTTTTTTAAATAGTAGCTATATGTCAAGTCTCAGCTATAAAAATTCTTTTTGCTAAGACCTGGGAACATTAAGGTTCATTTGTCATTACGGTATGAATTATTTGTATAGAAATAGAAAGAGAATGGTTGTCTCTAACAGAACCCTCCTAGTTTTTCCCCCTCCTCCTCTTTCAGGAGGGAAGCAAGCAACAAGTAAGACTCTCCAAAACCAGGTGAAAAAGTGAATCAGTCTGGTTGTTCTACAGTTACTGAAGTCTAAATACATTGAACAAGATGTGGAAGTAAGGAAAAAAAAAAGGTAAGATCTTTGTAATTCTAATAGGTTCCTAAAGAGAAGCAGGAAGCAGGTGAAACTAAGTGAGCAGGTACCTCCTGCCTTTTGCTTACAAAGGGTTAGAATTTTTAGGAAGAACACAGAATAACAGATATTCTGGCTTGATACCCAGATACTCCCAGAGTAGTCTGAAGAGATGCAGGTGAAGTCCAGCACTTAGTTCAAATCTGACCTGCACCTCTGAAGTGGAGAAAAGGGGAGGGGAGGAAAAAAAAAAAAGAAAAAAGAAATATAAAGAGGTAAGAACCAGGTGCCATGCTTATTTCTGAAGTGCTGAGATTTGAGTATTGTGTCAATCTTAACAGGTCACTGTTAGTTTAAATTTACTAAACAATCCAAATTAAAAAGATTATGAAAGTCTGTTATGCTTCACAGTGTCTTTCCCAGAAAGAACAGCTTTTCAAGGCTTGCCTACATCGAGAGTAAGGTAGATGTCCAGAAGAAGACTGAATGAAGTTCTGCCTGGGTAGGCTAAGATGTGTTTATTAACCGAAGAAGTTGCATCCGTCAGTCTTGATGAAAGTGCTCCACGCAGCTTAACTGCCGCAGTTAATTTACTGCGGAACAAAGCAACACAGTAACCCCCAAACCCTATGAACTACTATTAACAGAAGAGAGTCCTGCAACCTGAACACTGGATTGAAAGAATCCGAACAGGCAGGAAGACGCGTGAATAATTCCAAAGCCACACTGCTGCCAAAGCACAGCTTTAGCTGGCAGGACACTGCTGCTTCTCTGATCTTTGTAATATGATATTTAAAAATCCCTACAGAACTGTGTTATTTATAGAGTGACAAGCTGATTAGTACTGCCTCCAAACCAGCCGCAGCAGTTAAAGATCTTACATAGTCTCTGCAGAGCAAGTGGGATGGGGATGAGCCTCTTGTTTTGCTTCAGGCCTGTTCTCCTCCAAACACAGTACTTCTTCTGACAGCATCAAGTTATCTTCTTTCCCAAAAGCATGCAGACATCTGGCAGTTTCATTTTTTAAACATTTTTCCAGCTGAACACGGTTGACTGTTTTTACTATGTAGTTACTAGGTCCAAAATACTAAAATCCACAAATGCTAGAAGTTGCTTCTTAGATTTGTCTATTTTTTGAAATTCTGTAGCAGATTTGTTCCTCTATCAGTGGAGGATCTTCAGTGCATATGGGGGGGAAAAACCCCACAAGAACACGGATTACTGTTTTTGCCTTCCACAGCCTTTGAAAATGGAACTAAGTATTCCAAGGGAAATAACAATATTTTGTAAGTGGCTATAATTCAGACCTCTCTCTGAGACGGGTTAGTATTAGTTCTGATCCACAACAAAATTATAAGTCTGAAAAGTAATCTATTTTTAAAAATTGAATATTCATATGATCTTTGCTGGGCACCTTTTTCCCCATTTCGGGCATGAGGGATTATTCTTTAAACAAGTCTCATTTCCAAGGGACAAGCTCCAGTTTCCCTGAGGTAAAAATCACTGCAAAATTTTGAATCACTCAAATTTCTCTCCTGGTCAGAGAGGAATGTCTAAATGATTATGTTTCTCTTTAAGGAAACCCAGAGCACACTAAACTGAGGAGAGCAGAGTATCTCTCTGAGGAAACCCAGAGCACATTAAACTGAGAAGAGCAGAGTACTACAAAAAGAAGATTGTAAACGTTAACTTGGATGGAAAAGAAAAACAGAAAAGAAAAAAAAAAAAAAACCAACAACTAAGGAAGCATCTTCACCTTCTCCAAAGCTTCGCAGTTAGATTAAAAGTGATAGAGAAATGGGATGAGCCTTACTCTGCCTTGAACGTTGAAGAATTCCACTCAAATAAACCTCAGAGACCAGTCATCAGCTATTCTCAGCACTTGTGTATTCTAGCTACTCTTTCACTTCAAAATAAACCTTACTGTTAAGTTCTCCATCTATAGGTCAAACCGTGAAATTGTGCTGAAGCCATAAATGCTGATAATCAGTTCTAGGATGGGGCAAGACGACCTTCAGTCCCTTTGTGCTGGGATAACAATCACAGAACACGACTGAGATTATGAAGCATTAGCCTAGAAACTAAGTGATCACCCACTTCTCTCCTTTAGAGAGTGAAGATGTCCATTTTTATGGAAAAATTAGAATAGGGAAATCAGGAGTAAAGATAGGGTTAAACAAGGAGTGCACAAAACAAGAGAAAGGAAGGGCACATGCAGATTTACTTCTAACACACCGTGAGCCTGATTGGAAGAATAGAGGAGACCCAGATCGCTGAAGTAGCTTCGCAAAAGGAACACCTAAGAATGCACAGCAGGAAACCAGTTTTAGTCTTGAGAACTTCCTGTCTCGGCTGGGGATGCAGCAGAGGAGGCAGCCTGGGATAAATTCTCCTGAGTCCAATCAAAGAGAGGGCTTTTAAATTCCACTATTCTGAGCTATGGGAGCAAGAGGGCTGCTTCAATGTCTTGTAAGGCAATTTCTGTTATCCAGTAACATATATTTTTCCTACATAATTCAAAGAGAAGCTACATGAAGATACAGTAAAATCAGACAGCTTTGCACACTAATTCTGTAGGTGTTTTTAATCATCTCTCCCCTTAGCATTTCATGCCAAAAAAAGGAAACAAATACGGGGAGGTGGGGAACATACTGATTTTTTCCCCTCAGAAAAATTAATCGACTAATTTCATACTGCATCTATTGAACAGCAGCAGGAGCTCATAGGAAAGCATGCAGGATTTTGTGAAGAAAGTAACTAAAATCCTACATTTAAATGAAAGACGTTTCAAGATCCTGGACAGTCATTTTCTACAAGCTCCTATACTCTTCAATTAGTTGCAAAGTTTTTAACCCTAAAGAATTCTAATTACACATTTGCCCTCTCTTCAGTTAATGGGGATTACAACGTTTAGTCATTACACACATTCTTTTCAAGAAATGTTGTAATTGCTCTGAAAGCAACATGCACACAAATACTAGAGTCAATGTTTCAATAACAGATTATGCAGTTAGTGAATAAGTATAAGCATTTTCTGCACACAATCTGTTAACATGGGATGTCTCTGCACATTTAAGTGCCCTCTTACATTTTCTGGGTCTTCCGAAATCTGCCTCTTTCGCTATCAGTAAAATTAAAAAACAAACAAACAAAAATATTTCACCTGCACACTTAGCACTATCATTCCAACACAAACAACAGGATACATTTCATTATCTTGAATTCAGTTTAAACTCTTGAAGTTATGCAGCTTGACAAACCAGAGTTTTTAAGATGGTTTGCCATGACTATCGACTGATTTAACAAAAAATAAAAAATTAAAATTTTCCATGGACTAAACAATAGAAGGAGCATTCTATGAAGAGTCTAGATAGATATCTTAAAATGAATGGAAGACTAAAATAAAAGAAATGTTATATGAAATGAATAATTTTCATAAGGCTAGCACTTTAATCATAAATGGTTCTCAGGAACACAAGTTAATTAAGTTTGTACTTTATACTGTGCAAGAAGTTCTAATATTTTTCTGATTAGACAACAACAGAGTAGAACAACTAAAAAGTATCTTGCTTTTCAATTTGAAATTTGGGATAAAAATTGGCACTGTTCAAATATCTGAGAGTAATCCTTCATTAAATGTTTTCTATTTTGATTGTGTAATAACATACTGTGTTTTAGCCCAACCTTATAGTTATACAAACAGCAGAAAGATAAAAATTGCACACATTAATTGCTGTTTAGATTTTGTGTGCAATAACTCTCAGGACAAAACATTCTTTGTTAATTAATCTTCCCAAAGGAAAGCACAGGGATTATTCAAAAAAATTGATCGAAGATAAACAGGACTAGTCCTCAATATTAATTTTCAAAGGCATAAATGCAATTCAATAACTTCAAAATGATTTTTTGTTGGTGCTTACTTTTAAGCAATTTCAGAAACATTAGTAAGATGTAATATAAAATAATGTGAAATATCAAAAGGTAGAGTTTTCTATGAATTAATTTAATTACTCTAAACAACTACAGCATTCCACAGTACAAGCCTTGCTAAAAGTGTGTAACTGAATTAAGGGTGCAATCCTGTAGTTTCAGGACGGTTAGCTCACTCAAGGACTGCAGAACCAGGAATCACTTTCACGTGCTTTGCATATGCTTGGAGCAGTATTGCATCGATTAATCATTCCTGCCTTTCTCTTCCAGAGAACAGTACACTTAATCTGAACTCATTGCATTTCTTTGTCCTACTATATATCCTGCTTACAAAGCTGGAGATATTTTACCTCTAGGTCTCCTTTGGTAATGGATTCTTCTTCCACACGGAACTGAAGGTCTTCAACTTTCCTGTGGGGACAATTCATTGAAAGTCAGATAACTTTGAAAGAAAATGTTTTCAAGCTCACTTTTCAGTAGAAATCAGAATTACGGCAACATCATTCTGATTGTACCAGCAAACTGCCAGAAACATTAAGGAGAAATCTCTCACAGGAAGCATCAGAGAGAAGGAAAGCCGCTGTCTTTAAAACACAACCACTGACAAAGTAAGGCATCAGTCTTCCTGCAGCTCTATAAAGAAAGTATTTTGTTGCATTTTCTGACAAGTTAAAAAGAAAACCTTTAAGTCATCATCGATTCTCTCATTCTTTCACCCTTCTGCATGTTCTCTAAAGAGGTGACCTAAATGAACAGTTTGATCTCACATTCTGTATATTCTACTATTCACCCAAGAAACAGAAAGTTAGGACACATCCAAGACACCCATGGGTCTTCTAGAAGCACGCTGGTCAACTTGCCTCAAAACTCTAGTGTAGACAAACATGTATTAGGTAGTGCAGGCAAGAACATTGCCTTGCCTATACAGGAGTCTCAAAATGAGAAGACAGAAGTGAGAAGCTAATATCTGACTTAAAATAAAATTTGTAAAAAGTTATTCCTTCCCTCCCCTGACTCTGGTATACCCCAATGAACAAGGGGTCAGATCTCCTCCTTTTCCCCTTGATCCTTTCAAACACTGTAAAATGTTGCAAAGGAAGAGACAAGCATGTCTTCTTTCCTTTGAATTACACACATTGCTGGTGCCCGCAGCTTGGCTGACAGATGTAGAAACCATTGCATCAAAGAGAGTTACAAGTGATGGATGTCTGAAATAAAAGGACAATAAGAACTTATTACTGGAAGTGGGTCTCACCAATGTGCTTTGGGAAACAGAGGATTAAAGATTATTTGACTTCAAGTCACTGCTGAGACTGACTTGAATACATATTACAGAGAACTTTCAAAGTAAATAAGCCTAGAGTGGTTAGGAGGAAGGAGAAATATTACACTGCCGAAGCCATGAAATGTTTTCCCGGCTGCAGGACGTCACTTCGGTGAATGGGTAGCAGGCACGCAGCGGCACTGTCAGGCTGCCTAGCAACACGCTGAAGGTGAGCTCAAGGCCATGGAGGACTGCAGTAAAACAGACCCCCGCTGACCTGGCATTCAGCGAAAGTAGGTCCACAGCCAGGCTACCGGCGGTGCTGAAAAGCTGCCTTTTTTTTTTTTTTTTTTAAATTTAAAAACCCACAGCATTATTTCGTAGAGAATATACAAATAATTCCAGACCTAACTCTACTGCTTGTTTTGAAGATTCAGTTCGAGTGGGTCCCATAAAAAGGCAGCATGAAAATTGTGAAGGAATTGCCCAGGGTTTACCATTGCATTTTCTCATCTGTGATTTCTAGTTTTAGGCAGGCCTTTCACAGAGGTTGACATCTGACTGATTTCAGGGGCGCACACAAGCCTACAGGACCGACTCACGTGGGTTTCTAAATAGACTCTTGCTTTTCAAAAGCATTCCAAATCCACCAAAACAATTTATCAGATTATTTCCTCACCTAACCTTGACCCAACAATTTATCAGGTTATTTCCCTTCCTAACCTCACTTTACCTATTTGGTAATCTCAGTTCCTTTCCTCAAATGGTTATGAAAGGGAATTAGAAAAGGCATTAAAATTAACAGCTTTAATGATTTTCCTGTAAGGGACAGACCCTACCTAGAAGCACATGACTAACAGTAATACATTATTCACGAGAACTGAACTGTAAAGTCCTAATCCAGCACTGTCAGGAAATGAGATTATCAAAATTTTCATTTGGAAGTGGAAGAAGAGTGTTTCAAGAAGATCAGGTATTCCTATAAGTAGGAATAAAATCCTTCATAACAGAAAGCAATACTAAAAGGAATGAGTTGCATGAAATTCAGCTGTAAACAATAGTTACAGCCTCTACACAAGTCCACTTTCTTTGGCTTTCCCTCCCCAAATTTAAGAGAGGGGTTTTTTTAGTATTAATTTTAAGAAACTGCAATATGATTTTATACAGTAATTGCCCGTATCTGCAATATTCAAAATTTGTTTCATATTTGAAAGTTATGATAGCATTTGCTTTTAATGCAAAGTTTGTTTTTAACAGAGTTATACTAATGAAGACAGTTTTGGGTTACCTTTTCTCTTCCTCAAGCTGATTGAGAAGCTCCACTTTCTCCCTATCAGCAGCCTCCACCATAGCTCGTAGCTGGTCCATTTTAGCTTCCATCTCCAGTACATGCTAATCAGCAGGAGGAATAAGAACAAAATCTACTAAGTTGGGCAATACATGAATTTTTTTCCAAGTTACATATCTATACCTCAGTAATCACAATTTGGTAAAGTGATGGGCCAAGGGACAGGAATGTTATCATACTCAAATACGTATATAATAAAAGATTGTAGAGATGTGTAGAGAAGTTGAACAAAAATGAGTTAAATGAAAGTAGATTGGCTATCTCATCAAGCCAAAGCTCCCACAAGGAAGATCTCACAGGTATGCACTACTTCAGTTTCAAAACACCACTTCTTTCTCCCAGACCTTTTCAATAAGAAAACACAGTTTTGGAAATTAAGGCAATTGTATTAAAGCCTCTATTTCAAGAACAGCAATACCACTCTTACCCGATCATGTCCATCGCGAACAAGTGCTAATTCCTGCTCTATTTCCCCTACGTGACTGGTTGCTTTTGCAACTTCTGCCCTCTCGAGGTCCCTTTCTGCCAGGAGCTGTTCAATGTGTTGCTGCTTCTCCTTCAGTGCCTCCTGCAGGGCTGTGGTACCAGAAATTTTTCTTGCATAGCGGGAGGATGTTTCTGTCAACTTCACAAAGTAATTATGTTAAAAATCATTCTGTATGAAGTGAAAACAAGGGATATCTCCAGACTCTACAAACATTGGGTTAGTAAAGCAAATGCTTTCTGTAACCTACTGTACCTTATCCTTTTACATTTTAATTACTTCATTTTCTAGAATTTAACAATGGCCACACATGAGTAGTAAGACTGCTTTGTAGCAATCAGCAGCTAGTAGGAGACAGAAGGGTTGAAGTGAAAGCAAAAGGCTGGCCTCAATCGAAAGTGTGCTTAGCAGACTCACACAAAGGCTAGCTCATTACGTTTCTAAGCATCTTTTTGCATTAAAAAAAGAAAGGCAGATTTTAGCAAGTTAAAAACATTGTGCCTTTAGTTATCAAGTCATGATCTTGGGTCACCAGCAACAGTATAACATTTCCAAATGCTCTATCAAAAGCTTTTGGAACTCCAACTAGCATTTGGCACCTCTACCATGGCAATAAAACATCCAGGATGAAAAGCATTTACCTTGACCTAAAAAGCCAGCCTTACAGCTAAAACCTTGTGAAGAAGAACAATTGGTATCTGATTAAAACATATGTTTATATCACTTGGAATTAAATCACTTCTGGAAAAAAAATCTGAAAGATTAAACTTAAAGGGTATAGATAAAAATGAATCAATCTGGAGAACTATAGCTAAAATGAACCTTAGGGTTTTCCTTGACCTTGCATGGTCTCTGCTCCACTGAATGGAACCAGTGTCAGTGAAAATTCAGCATGGCCCTGTCTTCTACTTCCTCAAGAGTTTTTGAGCTAGAAGGGAAAGTAAATAAACTGAAATTACGTAGTAAAAGTGAGCAATAGTTGTGAAAACAGCAAAAACCGAACAAAAAAAATCCAATACAGCTTACAAAAACCGACTTTAAGCTTAACAGCTCAGAAATTTGTCTAAGTATTAAATGAGAATGACATCTCAGTTAAAGCCTTATTTAAAACAAAAATGAATACACAAAGGCTTGCTCTTCTGTTATGTTAACCTTTAGCTCTGTCTGATAGTATCGCCCAAGAATAGGAGCATGTTTCTTCCACGATCCCTTTCAGAGATCAAAATGTTGAAGAATAGTTGCCATATACAGCCTGGAATGCTGGCATTGGACAACATCCCCAACAGAAAGCATAACAAGGACGTATTCTCCTGTCATCACAAAAACACACTTCCCCTCCTGTTACCATGATTGCTACACAATCTCTCTAACTTGTCTACTCACAGCCTTGAATGATATGTCTACAGTCCATTACAAATGCTGTATCAAGTGACTGAAAAGGTACAAGATAGAATAAACTATCTTTCACTTTGATGCTTAGATCAGTTGTTTCAGATCCTCTCAGTTTCCAGAAGATATCTCATTCCAGAATGTATTGCTTTTTAACAATTGTAGCTCTTCAAATCAAACTTGACTTAGTTCCGGATTCCAAAAGAAATCCAAAATATTTCAGAGAAACATCAACTTCCTTCAGACTTGGAAATAAATACAAATTGCATCAGACAGCCCTCTTAAATCACTAGATCACCTACTTTGACAGCTGCTTTTCTTACACAGGCAGAAGAAAACAGCAACAGCCCTGAATAATTGAGAAGACTACGTAAGAGTCCAGCAATTTCCAGATAAGTTATAATTTCTTAGAAATGGAAGCATGAACAGTCTGCTGTGTCAAAACTGATTTCAGGAAATCTTGTTTCTTCAGCAGCTTAACTTTTAAAGAAAAAGTGTCAGAATTATTTTGACAGTCCTTTTAACTCGGATGGTAACCAAATGTTCATGTTGCCTGAGAAAAAGAGTTGGAAGAAAGCTGCAATTTTAATTCCAGAAATAATGGATTACAGAAACTTTATATTTTATGGCCCAAAACACGCAAAAGTCCTGGGGCACAACACAGAGGCAAAAAAATAAGCAAGTATGTTGTAGACTTTTACAATGTGTAACTCTATGCTCTAGCACCTTAGAGTATCATAGCATATGGAATAAAATGTAGAGGTCTATATGAATGCTTCACCATCAGCTCAGGAAGTCTGCCCTGAACCTGAGGTAGCACCACACGTTACTGCACCGATTTCAGACTAGGGGGCACTCTGCAGCTAGAAGTGCAACTCCCAGAATGGATCAAGGAATGAAGTCCCACTGCTTGTGCCAAATAAAAATCCCTTATGCCTTTTGTGATAAGGTATTAATCCTGTTGCCCTGACCAACTGTTGACCTCTGTTCACTTTTAATCTGCTTCAGTTTTGAAGGACTACGGTAAGTCACCTCTCTGTTCTGCACCCGCTGGTCAGTGGGACAGTATGCCAGCTAACCAGTTCCAGATCAGGAGTGATCTCTTTCTAATTAGATGTATTTATGTACTTTGGTTTAAAAAAAGGAAAAATCGAGGGTGACTGTGGAAAAACCCAATTACTTCTATGCTTTTAATTGCCTTAAAAGAGAGACTTTTTAAAATTCAGCTTTCCCAGAAGATTTCCATTTTACTGCTGCAACCCAAGATTAGGACATTTATGTAACAGAGCAACTTCACAAGAAACCATAGTAAGTGTATTAGGTGGAATTAGTACTGTGTTAGAATTCACCTGAGCCACTGTACTTTGCAACATTTAGCCTTTATGAATTCATAGGATTAAAAACCAAATCTAAAAGAAAAGAAAGAGGCTTCTTGTCAGCAAAGACTTGACAATTGCTACTTCTGTATTTCTCAGCTGACTCATCTCTTTTAACAATAAAAGAAAACCTTTTACATTTTAGACAATTTGAAGCTTCCTCCTTAATAAAACAAGTTTGATCTATGGAAGCTTTAGTGCATACCAGATCCTCAAACACAAACCTCATATGACAGAGGTAGTGCTAGGAAAATGAACAACTAAATGGAGATTCCAGTCAGAGAACATTGACGCCTTTTCAGTTTGTTGGCATCACAGCCCCTTTCTTATTGCAATAACTCAGTTAGCCTGAATTAACTGTGTAAGCTTAAATATTCAAATATTCAGCTATTCTTCAGGGCTAGCTAAGATTTCCTTCCTTCATGCATGCTTTGAATGAAAAAGAGAGCACAATTAAATGTATATTGTGCTCTACCCAAGATCTGTTCTATTCTCAATTTATGCAAGTAGACCACAGGCAAGTGCCACGTGGATTCCTGCTTGGGAACGTAAAGCATGCAATAGAAAAAGAAGCTTACTAGTCCTGTACGGCTTGGCTTGCTGCTTACTGAAGATGCCACAGAACTGAGAGAGCTCAGGGAAGATGCACTTGGACTACGTTTCAGGGCTGTGGAAGTTGCAACCACTTTTCGCACAGTTGTCTTTGCTTTCGCTGGTGTGGTTGACGGGAATCCAATCTTCGTAACTTTGTGGACTGGAGCAAACAAACCGTATTTTGGCTGACACTGAAAATACCTTTACAAAAGCAAAGCAGACAGATGAGAATATGTCCTGGTTAAACCACGACAGAATACTAAATTAACTTCTGTCTTTTCAGATACATGGTCTGGCTTCACAAAGAATTCTAGATCAATAGTCTAAAAGTATTGAAGGACAGGGTAACAGCTGGTAACAATCTAATCTGTATTAGACTGCAAATTTTTTTTTTAAAACACTAGATTTGGAAAGGGGACTTTGAGAGGCTGAAACAGCATGATTATATCAGACTTTAGAAATTCAACAGATTCAACTCTTGAGCTAGAGCTCTGTTTCCTAAAAATTCCATTCAGATTCAAAGTTTAACACGCATAGCTTTCCTCTTCGATGCATTCCTCTGAGCTGCCAACAACAAATGTGATAGCAGAGTTAAAAATAAAAATCAGATTTTAATTAAATCAAGTATTTTTATATTTTATTACATACATACCTATACATGTATGCATATTTGATTGCACAGAATATAGATCTTTGGTTAAATATAAACAAAAGCCCGTTAAAATTTTTTAAGTTGTGATCACCTATGTTAAAATGGCACAATCCTTGTAAAACCTCTTTTTAATGAGTTAAAGGACGGTTCCTTATACCAAATGAGAAAAAAAGTTAAATTGTGATGTGAATTAATGCATTCTAAGTGTGACTTATTGGAGGAAGCAGCTATACTGTTCCCAATCTTTACAATGAGGCAACTATTGGTATAAGAGCTTTCAGTTCCTGTGATGCAGGAAGATTTCCCTTAAGTTCAGCTATTAGATATCCAGAGATATTTTCTTAACTGAGCATTCATTCCAAGCTGAGAAACCAAGCAGACGTTCAAAAAGGAGGAAATTGTGTTTTCCATTACCAGTCTATGAATAAAACTCACATGGGAGTAGGAGAGATCAACTAATCCCATCAATGTGGGGTTGATGCAGACTTGCAGAGATGTGTAGGCGTCATAAAATTCAAATCAGTGTCTAACCCCCACCACCATCAGCAGACAGTCAGGTTTACAGCCTACTTCCCTTGATATAAAGTTTCATGTAAGATATTAAAAAAGCAAAACAGAATATAGAGATGCAAAATCTTTAAGGCAGCTGCTATCTGATGATAGACTAACCTTGTTCCAGCAACGGCTCCATCATTCTTTCCCAGAGGTTCATCCAGTTCTACTCCACACCATTCTCCTTTAGCAAAGTCAGTTTCTCCCAAGAAACGCACAACTCCAGCTTTTGTTCCACCAACCTGAAGCAATAAGACACACAACCGCATTTAATACGTTTCCATATTAAAATACCAAATAGAGCGTAAAAAGCTTTCAGTATAATCATGTTCACAAAGCACATTAATGATGTGACCAGTTCTTATTTCAAGCTGCATACTCTTTTGCCTGTGAGTTTGTTTTAATATGTTGAACAGATCTTCACAACCAAATTGTTTAGAGAAGAAAAAAAGAAAAAAAAACCCCACCATCAAAACAACAAAATTGATTCCCCAGCATTTAGTTCTGTCCAATCTGGTATTCAGGAAGTTTGTCACGATTGAAGGGCACAATTCTATTAGGTGACTTGATATAGCTATAAGATTAAAAATACGTTTAAAAAGACTCAGTATAACCAGTGTACTGAATGCAATAGATTTGTACTATAGTTTCTCACAAATTTCTATCAGCAAATAAGGATTTCTAAGAACTGCTTATTTCTAATTCTAATTCTGCGAGGAAAAGTAAAGGAAATGAAACGAGAAGTCTTTCATATTTTCTTTAGGGAATAGTTCAGATAAACTACATAGTACAACCCTCTTGCATTTAAAAGAACTGATACAAAGCATAATGCTGTGCACTTCACAAAATTTTAGATGCAAACAGCTATTTGAATTCTCAGGGAGGGGAGAATAATTTTCTTTATCTTTTCTTCACTTTTTTTAAAACAAAACCAAAGCCAAACAAACACTTCTAAATGGAAGATTAAAAATCAGTTGTTTTCAAACTTAAAATATTGAATCTTTACAGCCATTCCAAGTACTTACAATGTCTGCAAGATATATTTTTCACAATGCCCAGGGGAGGGAAGAATTAAATTAAGCGAAGAAGCAAAAGGTGTTCAGCATGACTGACACTTGCCGAGAAGGGCCACAAGCCAAAACTGCAGGATTCTTGCAGGTCAGAATGACAGTATGTTGTACCCTATTTGTGTGAAAATCTGTTCAGCCTGCATCTAGCATTATGAAAACAAGCAAATGTTAATGAAAACCTCTTCAAGAGATTCACTGGATTCAACACAGACATTTTCAGGGCCATTGCTTTCTTTCACTTGTATTTTCCAGCACACATCATACAATGATGAATATTTTTTAGCCTTAGCAGAGAACTTGGATGTAACCTGCTAACATGAAGACGGTAATTTTCCTTGTTAGACACTAAAAAGTATATTAGGATTTCATATAATTTTTACATTAGACATTCTATTTCTTGGGGGGAACTTCCCAGGATAACTAGAGAACAACAAGCTGCTTGTGCCATAAATTAAGGTGCATGATCACATACACTAGATAATTCATATTAATACATTTGGGAAGTATTCACACAAGAGGTTAACTGTAAGGAATCTAGGAATGGAGGACATTATTTTGCATGAAAGCACTAAGCGTCCACAAAGAACTAAGTTGGTGCACAGTGATGCCACACACATTTGTGCTCTAGCTACTGGCTCATCAACTTCCCAGAGCCGACAGCTCTGTTAGCAATTCAAGGCTTCAGCTGACAAGGAAAAAAAAAAAAAAAAAAAAATCTTACTCTACACTAACCTCAGAAAACCAGGGAAGAATAATTAACCCTTTTTGATACTACTAAAATGAGAAAGCTGACAGATGGAAGTCCCCTTCTCCTCTCTCATTAGAGGCAGTCTTGAAACAACGTTTGACCTGCAGATCACCTTTATATCTTGCTTTAAGTGGCACTGTAGCAAATTATTACTCTTCATGGAATAAAAATACACAAAGTTTACAGTTATCATGACTCAGCCTAATATAGTAACTAGTAGAACATTTGGTATTTGGTGTTCTTGGCAGAGAACAGACAAACTTCCCCTCTCAAAAAACAAGCACAAGTACTGTCTTAGAAAAAAAAGAATCGTAACCGGCCAGAACAGTCACATGGAATCCAGATCTCCTCTGTGGCACAGCGGTGAAGAGGGAATATATAACATCCTTTGTTAAAGTACTTCCTGGGAAGAACTATTCCTTAAGTCGACACGTTATTCACCTTCATACATAACCTACTTTTTCTAGTAGTTTTTCATTAACGTAAGTACAAACATCAAAATAAAATTTAACTGAGCAGTGTGAGAGAAAAACAGCATGTGTCTGCGCTATCAGTCCATACTATGTCTTCCAAGTTGTCCTTCTCCTTATTCCTTTTCTAGGAAGTTTGGGGGGTTTTTTGTTTGTTTTTTTTTCTTTAACGATAAATTTGGAAGACATCTTTAGGTGAAAAGACTGGTTAGTTGTGTGAGTACTGTTTCCCTACTCATTTTGTACTGTTGTCTGCCTCAATAAGCAGAGTTAAATCAAAAGAGGCTGTAAAAACCCATTAAAGAAATTAGACAGGAAAGCTAGAACAATAGCCTAGATAAGGAGCACCCCTTCCAGGACAATAGTCAGGTTTGCGGTTGCACAGAGGGACTCCTCAGCTCCTTTTACAGAACTGTTTAGCCAGGATTTTTACTGCAAGTTTTGTAGAGTGTTGGAGCGTTTTGGTTTTGGGTTTTTTTTTTTTGCGTTTTAGGGTTTTTTTTAAATAAACAACATAACACACACACGCGCTCAAAAAAACCTTCCCATAGAAGGTAAATAGGGTACGCAAGATAAGAGCTATCTGAAGCATGGTAGTGCAAAAGGATAACTAGATGTAAAGACTCGCAGAGACAGGAAAAACTGTTGCAATCTGTTCCCTCCAACTCAAACTGTAAATAAACCTCTTGGTAAGTAACACGAGCTCCAGGATAACACAGATTAAATGTGGGTGCAGAATATTTATTCCTTTTTGTTTCATACCTTGGCCCTGCTCATCTTCCACATTTAGGTAAAAAATGTATGGCATTTATTTTGAAGACATTGCACCCAAATTACAAACCGGGAGACACGACCCAGTAGAAAAGCTTTGGCAATGACCAGTGCCCATTGGACCTGCTACAGCAATCACAGTGGATGTGCATGGGACTGCAACCCAAGGCCCAGTGGGAGTGAGCAAATGGAGGAATTCATATCCCGAGAACATATGTGACTAGTCTTGTCACCATGGTACCAGGGTTATTTTAAAACAAGATGCAAGGAAGAATGCCAAAGAATTTTTGTTTTTTTCCAAACCTAGTCAAGCTTCTTTGAATAACCGGCTACTACGTTTCTGCTTTCTGCAAATATTGAAATGTGTATCCTTACCAATAGTAGGAATCAGAGTACACTGTGGCAGTAAAGTGCTCATAGCATCAACAAAGGTCTATATATGCAGTTTTGCCCAGTTTCAAGCAAAAGCCTTCTAAGTCTTCAGCTTTAAAGACAGGGTCAGCATTGCTTTATAAAGCCCGAATCTATTGAAGATTTCCAATCATTCACAGACATCTGCCTCAAACAGTATACTTATCTCCAGCTGCAATTAAGCACTCTGGATGTGACAACATACCTACCTTGAAAGCATTTAAGAAAATAATCACTTATTCCCTTGGTAGTACAATGTGAGGTGCTACTGTACAACACAGCATGGTAAAGGTTTTTCTGTGCATAAAAGTTGCTGTACATATACAGACTTACACTTAGTGCTCTAAAGGCAAAAAAAAATTAAGACGTGATTACATTAAACTGTATATACTAATATGAAAAAACTAGAGAATTACAGCATTTATTATAGAATTATAGAAAAATTATTAAAAATTT
>NW_009225670.1:0-225 GCF_000690835.1 Fulmarus glacialis
ACCACCACTCACCGATCTGGGACTGGGCCACCAGCGTGGAGGTGCGGTCGCAGAGGGGCGAGAAGGGCAACCCCAGCTCAGCCTCCTTGTCCCCCTGGCAAGGCAAGGGAGACGTGTCCCTAAGGGGTGGTCCCCATGTCCTACCACCCGTCCCCGGGGACGCGGGCACCCTACCTGCCTGAAGCACTCCTCCATCAGGGCCTTGGTCCAGCGGCTGGGGCCGCA
>NW_009225670.1:246-758 GCF_000690835.1 Fulmarus glacialis
AAGAACTCCTCCATCAGGGCTTTGGTCCAGCGGCTTTGCACCGACCACTGCTTGGTGGGGTGGCTGATGTCGGCCGCGTGCAGCAGCAGCGACAGCACCTTGGACTTATCGATCCTGGGGAGGGGACCCTGGCGCTGAGGCTTGTCCCCAAAACCACATCCCCCTCCCCCCCACCGGGTCCCCGTACTCACCGCTCCAGCTGCTGCAGGGACGTCTTCATGGACTTCACCTGCTGGAAGTGGCAGGACATGTCGGTGGCCAGGACCATCTCGATCACCAGAGCCCGCAGCTCCCTGCGCCCCGGGGAGGGGGGGAAATGCCATCAGGGCCCCGCATCCCGGCTGGGGACACCCCCGGGGATGGGGACGGGGACCTTACGCAAACTCGTCCTTGGTGAGGTTGACGAAGATGTTCATCTCGTCGTCCTGCATCATGCGGAAGACGGCGCTGATGTGGTGGTTCTCCAGCACCGAGCGGTCGTTGTAGAGGATGGCACAGTCCGACCTGGGGAC
>NW_009225670.1:1062-1940 GCF_000690835.1 Fulmarus glacialis
CCCGGGTGCCCTGGGTGTCCCCAGAGTGCCACTCAGTCCTTTCCATGCCCCACAGTGTCCCATGTGTCCCCATTACAGGTCCCCAGCCCTGCCTGCTCTTCCCATGCTGCCATGTCCCCCATGTCACCCATGTCGTGCCATGCCATGCCACCTGCACTGTGCCATGCCACCCATACCATGCCACTTACACCATGCCATGCCACCCATGCCATGCCACCTGCACTGTGCCATGCCACCCATACCATGCCACTTACACCATGCCATGCCACCCATGCCATGCCACCTGCACTGTGCCATGCCACCCGTGCCGTGCCATGCCGTGCCACCCGCGCCGTGCCACCCGCCCTCACTTGGTCTGGATGTGGAAGCTGTTGGTGGTGCCCGTGTGCTCGTAGTCGTGGATGGCGGCAGCGAAGATGATGGCCAGGACCTCGATCTCCGTCAGGTAGTGCTGGGGGGACGCGGGCGTCAGGGGGACGGGGACGGGCACCGGGTGCTCCAGGGCCACCCCGCGAGCGGCACGGGGCCAAATGGGTGCGGGGTCCTCTGTGTGTGTGTTTTTGCACGACTGCGTGTGACTACCACGTGTGTGACACGCCACGAGTGTGTGCATGTGCGCGTGACAACCGTGACAGCCGTGTGGGGACGACAGGGTGCACACATGTGCCAGATGTCACCTCACGTGTGCCCACCCGTCCCCGTCCCCCCCAAGCCGGGGGTCACCCTGTCCCCCCATCATCCTGGCGACGTTTCCATGGTGACAGCGCAGTCGCTAGGTGGCGTCGTCTCCGTGGCAACAAGCATCGCCTGGACCACCCAAACCAGCACCCAGCATCAGCCCAGGGCCCAGACACAGCCCGGGACCCCCGTGGGACCCC
>NW_009225671.1:0-6511 GCF_000690835.1 Fulmarus glacialis
CGCTGGCCTGCAGCTGTGAGCGGGCCCGGGCCGGCTCCTGAGGCGTCAGCGGAGTCGCTCAGCGACAGGCCGCGCCTCCGCCAGCGCGCGGGAGGCCGCGAAGCTCAGTGCTGGAAGTTTTGGGTGCTGACGGATCGAAATGCTCTTCTGAGGATTTTGAGCACCATCGACCCACTTAAGCTCTCCGTTCTCTCTTACCCGATTGTTCTCTTTTCCTGTGCTTTATGTAGTAATTTTACACACCGTGATTTTACGCCATGATCACAGGAGGGTGAGGAGTACGTGCTGCCACCAGGGACATCTCTTGCATACCAAAGCATCATTCTGGATCAGTTTTAATCGGCCCAGTGGGTGCCAGTTCACAGTGAATTCCATCTCTGCATTTTAAAGAACACCTCCTGCAATTCTGTCGCTCTGCAAATCCCCATCTCGATGTCCTACAGCTGTAGGAGTGAACAGGAAGGACAGCACTTTCCAGGTGGGAGGGAACATCGTAATTCCAAGGAAGATCTGTATCATAGCTTCCTTGCTAGTATGTCACACGCCAGCAGCTGTCAAAGCTGCGTTCTTCTGTGGCAAGACGTACAACCGTAGCAAATGTATTACAACTGGTATTTTGGCAGTTAACATTTGAAAGACAACTGATAAGATGTTTTTACCTGATGTGGATGGCACACACCGCAATTTCAGTAGTGCGATGTTCTTGCTATGCTGGCTTGTGGCCACCAGATGTCATGCAGTGGTCACTGCTGCTGAAGGTGTCTTAAGGAATTCAAGAACTAAGTACAGTTATTACTGACCTTTTGTAGATTTTACCCAAAGACTGGCATTTTAATTATTTTGTATGTTGCTGATTCAACTGTATGATTTGGGAGTTTTAGTATTTTTTCAGTCATCTGAAAGATTAGAGAAGTCTGAAGTCTAAATTCCAGTTTAAATAAGCTTGTCATGATCACCTCTTTTTGATAAAACATAATATTCTGAACACAAGCCCTATTATAAATTGTTATAAAAAATAACCTTTTTTGTTAATGCTCTATAAGAAAAAAGTTTAGCTGTGGCACTTCTGTGATTTAGGACATACACAGTGAAACTTTCCCTATCTGCTCTCCAAGGGTTTTTGTGACACATTAATTCAAAAAACAGGCAAACTGGCATAAACCTGGAGTAAACGTCATATTTGGTATGCTTTACCCCAAAGCATAGGAAAAGATGGCACATAGCACATGCTATATTGCAAAGGCTTCAGGCTCTCAAGTGTTCCCTTACGCTCCTAAATATAGGCAACTTACACTGGCCTTGGGTGCACGTATTGGGCAGCACCTCTAAAGGGTATGCTAAGGCTGAGATGATGGAAGGGGAGGGGTTCCTCCAGAAATATTCCCTGTGCACTCACAACAGTTTAACTAGTGTGGATGGTGTGGAAATGACTGCCTTGCAGACCTGGAATGGCAGAAACTTCTGGATGCAGAAGGACACTTCCATGGAGACCTGCGCAGAACCGATCCCACAACTACAAAGGCATCCAACCCACAAGCGCTGGTCATCGCTACAGGCTTCTCTATGGATTTCTGCAAGGAACCCCCTTAATGCTGTTACAGGTCCGTTGAAACCGGTCTGATGAGGATGCATTGACTAGTGGAGCTGCTGTGAGCTGCCAGCACCGCTGCAAAAAAAAAAGTTCTTTGCCCTGGTTACAAGATCTACAAGCTTTCAGAAAGCTTTGCACATATGGATTTCCCTACGGGAAATCAAGGAGAACCACATGTTTATTCTTGGCCCTTTCCACCTATGAGTTCCTCAGAGTTCTTCTATAGGAAAGTGTTGTTTCAGTAGCGCTGAAGGGTTTGACTGATCATTGTAGCGGCATCACTAAAGATAATGCCAGCTTATATTGAAAAGAAAATGGCCCAGAAACATCCACTGGCACAACTGCTCCCACTCATTTTTTCTCATGAGCAGGAGGAAGTCTGCCAGCACTGCTATTAGCTGTAATGCTGATAGTGTGTATGATACTGAGGATGTGACCCATTCTTGACGCTGCCTGTGCTTACCTCCTGAGTTCTTACTTAACCTCTACTGCTACAGCTCTTGAAGCACACCATTGGCCAGCTGGACTGTGTAATCAGCATTCTGTTGATTACTAATGACAACTACCAAACAGATTAAACATTTACTTTTGCATTATTCTTTCATGTATAGTATAAGGAACATAGGCACCTGACTCAGGCATATGGATTCCACTCCATAGGCTGAAAATTGAACACCGGGTCGAGTGCCCAAGTCTTTTGCTGGATCTAGATACAAGATGCTAAGTAGAGAATAAAACACAGTAATTTAGAAAGTGAGATAGCTTGCTATTTAGAGTATCTTCCTATTTAAACATTCTAGCAAACTGCTGATGTAGTTACCAGACACAGATGCAGCAAGATACATTGTAAAATCTGTGTGAAATTATAAAGACAATAGTTCTATAGGCAAAGGGGGCTCTGCTACTGAGATGAACTTGGTTGTTAATACATGAGATATAATACATGAGATAAATACATGAGATATAATGTAACTACCGAACAAATAAAGTAAATCTGAAGTGAATGCCAACTTTGATATTAATATGACTCATAAATAATGAATCTGAATCCAAACATTAAAAATAATTGCTAGGATGGAATGTTAAAACAGCTACAATAAAAAAGGAATTACCTCCTTTGGCATATTGTTTTCCACATTGTTATCTAATGCTTCAAGTTGCATTATCCCTCGGCAGAATGGACGAGTCTAAATTGGAAGAGGAAGAGCTTAACAAACATATTTCCAGTTCCAAAGATCCTCAAGCAGTATTGCCCGTTTCAAACGTCATCATCAAACACACAGTGAGTCATTGCCTAATGGCACCCAAATCAAAACACCTGTTAGTGAGTACATATGGAATGTGAAGATGCTTGTAAAGAACAAGATTATAATTAAAGATGCATTAATTCTAACAGAAATAAGAGAAATGGAGCAGATGGTTTACATATTTGTGGGCAGTTCTGTTTTTGTGTAATGGTAGTGGAGACGAAGATCTGTAAACAGAATCACTGTATAATTTAGGTTGGAAGGAACTTTTGGAGTCCTTTCCTGACCTGTAGGCCAACACCCCTTCTCAAAGCAGGAGTAGCTACAAAGTTAGATCATGTTGGTGAAGGCAAATAATGCCAACATTTGGTTGCTGAAAAGTTACCTGAAATAAAATGTGAAATAGTATTTCCCTGTATATTTTGCTGTAACTGGGATAACTGATATTCATTGCTTTGATCACATGGAACAAATTTAATGCTGCTTTCATAGATCTGGTATTTTATGGCACCTACATATACACAAATTCATATGTTTAACAAAGAACCCTGGCAGGTGGACAAAAAATCCCTTTTATTCAGGCCTGGCTCCTTTTTGTGTAACACCCTGACTCCATCAAATCAATGGCAAAACACAGAAAGATATGTGGAACTTAACTTATTCCAGTGTTGCTTTATTAGGAACTGATCAGCAATCACTACTGAATGAAGGGATGTTTTCCCTTCATTTCCCTAACAGTTTTCAACAGAAAGCAAAACATATTTTGTTTTAATTTCTTAGCTATTGTCTTTTGAGTATGTAAACAAAACCAGATTGTGAGCATCATTAATGTACACCTTTTAACATGCAACAATGAGTAAGAGTCAAATGAAACTCATAATGCTGCTATTTATATCTAGCTAAATAGTTCATTGTTGCCTACTCCCAGTGAAGAATTAATTTGATTAATTACATGAGAAGCTGATTCATTCATCTGAGAACTGTCTGGAAATATTACAAGATACAAGTACCATGTCTGATGGCACTTAATGTTTTCCAGATACAATTTTAATTTATGTGTTTGTGGAAGCAAAAAATCACTCTTACCTGGATACACTTCTCCTTTCATGCACTCTTCACCTACTAATATTTGCCTTCTCTAACAGGTGAATAGGTTTGGAAATATTCTAGACTGTTTTTAAACTCTTTCTTGTCTAAACAACCGAAGCGTGCTGGCTGACAGCTGTCCTAGTTTTCCCTCACCGTAGTGAACTCTGTTTTACGTTGCTGATTTCCTATTTTAATTATAACTTAAAATTCCTAACTCATATTTCAGACTATCAAAAGAATCTGTTATTGCTAAAACAAGTGACTGGACATGAGGAACTCCTAGTTCTAAGTCTGCTGCTTATTATTTACCTTGAACAAAATTTCCTCTGTTTGCTACTTTGTCGTAGCCCCATTAAAACATCTTGGTCTTAGCGAAGAGGGAGGGAAATACCATTTTTAAAAATTTCACAATATGTATGTATGGAGATTTCTTACGAACATAAATCAGATCATAAGCTTTCTTTTGTAGTATATTAGTAGTGCCAACAGCCATTTGTTCCCTTAGCTAGATTTTCATCCCTCTGCATGTTAACTAAGTAATACTTATTCTGTCGAGTGTTGTCACCTATCGAAGAGGAGTGCTTGGTATTCAAAAGGCAGTAGGATGATGATTTTCGGTGATTCCCATTTTTTCTGTTGGGAATACTGAAAGAAAGGTTAATGGCTTTGTCAGTACTATCTCAGTATGTGACAGGATTGGCTCCATCTATGTTTGATACTTAAATTTAGCTGTTTACGACCAAGGATCACCACTAACTTAGTGCTGAATCATAGCATGGCCAGGAAGTAAAACAAAAATATAAGGAGGATAATATAATAATCCTGTGCTGTTTTTATTTTTAGGCAAGAAGATGTTTCACCCTTAATCTGAATGGAAACCTCCTGTTAATGCTGCTGGGATGTCAGCTTCTGAGACAAGGGCAGTCCAGTCCTCAGCAGCGGAAGTCACTAAGGACCCTTGTGTCACCTGGAACTCAGGAACTCCCAGAACTGCTGTTTATCGACAAGTAACCTTTTATACCTTGGTAAGAAGACTTCTTGCTGTACAGCTTTTTATTAAAATCCTTTCAAATAGGATTTAATTCCTTTTCTATGTTACATTGCGTCATTGCAAGCATCTGAGTTAGACACGGTCATCCACAGATACTCATTACAACCTAGTCTATTGGCTAACTTATGAAACCTGACATACTATTGCAATATCAAATATCAAATATCATAGGGGGGTTCATGGATAACACAGTGCTAAGTGTGGCGTGGGTACAGCAGGCCAGATTCCCTGCCCATACAAGTCACCATGGCTTCAGAAAAGTGATTTGCTATTCTCAGGAAACCTGTGTATCTATTACATCTGACCTAGACCATGGTTTCATTCCTAGCTTTCTGAAAGGAAATACTTCTGATTTATAATAAAATACAGGATTTCTCTATTCCAGACAAAATTGTTTTTGTGGTATGACTGGATGATCTTCAGCAGTTTTACCCAGGGAAAGAATTTTTCTCAGTGATTCCACTGAGAATTCACTTTGATTATTTCGTAGTAATAAAGTCTTGATAACTCCAGTTCTGAAGCTCTGATATCTTTGTTTCTCCATTAATGAAGTGTGTTAAGGAGGTTTAAATTTACAAAGACTTTTTAGTGAATTTAAAATCAATATTGGATGCGAGTTCTTCTGGTTTTTCTCTTTGTTGTATTTGTACAACAAATGTTATATAAGCTCGTTGTTAAATCACTCTGATTTCTCAGGAAAAAAAGTAAGCATACGATGCATATAAAATAGGAGGATGGACGTTAGCGTTGATGGGGAAAAAAGTAAAAATCCTAAAGTCTATCTGATTCCATAAGATGTATAACTACCAGTGGCCTCACCAGTGGTGAGTGGGGGGGAAACAATCACTTCCCTTGACTTACTGGCCACACCGTGTCTAACATAGCCCAGTATATGCTCAGCCTTCACTGCTGCATGGGAGTTTGCATTTGCCTCTGTTGAACTCTGTGATTTTTCCACTGGCTCATTCCTCTCGTTTACTGGGATTGCTGTGAATGGCAGCTCAGACCTCCAGCATATCAACTACTCCCCCCCCCCAGTTTGTATCATCCAAAAACCCAACAAGTATGTGTTCCATATTGTTGTCCAGGTCGATGATAAAAATGTTAAATGGCACTGGCCATTGACGTATTGATGCTGGAGGAACGCCACTAGTAACCAGCCACTCTATCACTCCTCTCCGCAGCTGGACAGGGGAGAGAAAATATAATGAAAGGCTTGAAAGTCGAGATAAGGACAGGGAGAGATCACTCACCAATTACCACCATGGGCGAAACAGACTCAACTTGGGGAAAATTAATTTAATTTATTGCCAATCAAAATCAGAGTAGGATAATGAGAAATAAAAACTAAATCTTAAAACACCTTTCTTCTACTCCTCTCTTCTTCCTGGGCTTAACTTTACTCCCGAATTCTCTACCTCCTGCCCCCAGCAGCACAGGGGGGCGGGGAATGGGGATTGTGGTCAGTTCATCACACCTTGCCTCTGCTGCTCCTTCCTCCTTGGCGGGAGGACTCCTCACACTCTTCCCCTG
>NW_009225671.1:7629-17173 GCF_000690835.1 Fulmarus glacialis
CCCCCCCCGCTATCAAAACCTTGCCATGCAAACCCAATACAACCTTGAACCATTAACCACTACTTTCTGAGTCCAGCAGTCCAGCCAGTTTTTCACCCACCTTGCAGTCTACTCACCTAGTCCACATCTCCTCAGTTTAGCTACCAGGATACTATGAAAGACTGTGTTGAAAATCTTGCTTCAGATAAGCTACATCTGTAACTCTCCTTTCATCCACAGAGCCAGCCATTTCATCATAGAAGGCAATCAGGTTGGTCAAGGATGATTTAACCTTGATAAATCTCTGCTGGCTTATTCCAGTTTGCAGTCTACTCACCTAGTCCACATCTCCTCAGTTTAGCTACCAGGATACTATGAAAGACTGTGTTGAAAATCTTGCTTCAGATAAGCTACATCTGTAACTCTCCTTTCATCCACAGAGCCAGCCATTTCATCATAGAAGGCAATCAGGTTGGTCAAGGATGATTTAACCTTGATAAATCTCTGCTGGCTTATTCCAGTTACCCTTCTGTCCTTCATGTGCCTGAAATAGGGAGGACTTGTTCCTTAACTTTCCCAGGAGCTGACCAGGTTGTAGGTCTTCCTTCCTGGCTTTTTAAAATATTGATGTAACATTTGCCTTTTACCAGCAACTGGGGAGTTCCCCCAGTTGCCACAGCCTTTCAAAGATGGTAAAGAGGAGCCTCACAAAGACATCAGCCATCTCAACTTCTGTGGATGCATCTCATCTGGTCCCATGTCCAGAATTATTTAAATTCTCCCTAAATTGATCCTCCTATATGGTGGGTAGTACCTCATTCCCCCCAGTTTGCTACTAGGCACAGAGACCTGGCCTTGCCAGTAAAAAACAAGGCAAAGAAGGCATTAAGTACTTCAGCTTTTTCTACGTAGTTTGTCACTAGGTCCTTTCTAGCTTGCCTGCACTATTTAGCAGCGAGCTTACATTTTCCTTCACCTTTCTTTCAAGGCTGCTTCCTGTAGAAGCCCTTCTTGTTGCCCTCTGCATTCCTTGGTGGTTTCAACCCCAGACATGTGTGGCTTTTCTAATTTGACTTTTGCATGCCTGGGTGATGCTGCTAAATTTCCTGGTAGCCTGTCCCTGCTCCCACTTTCTGCATACTTCCTTTCTGTGTCTGAGCTCAGCTAGAAATTCCCTCTTCAGCCAACCTGGCCTCCTGCCATATCTGCCCATCTTCTTGTGCAATCACGATGGGCCATTCTTGTGCTTCAAGGAGATTTTATTTGAAGATCAGCTCTGATGGGATCTTCTTCTTTCTTGGCTCCCCAGGGATTCCTGCCTACCTGCTCCCTGACCAAGCTGACATCCACTCTCCTGAAGTCCAGGTCTTTACTCTGCTACATACCTTCCTCACTTCCCTTAGCATTTTAAATTCAACCTGTTTCTCCACTTCTTTTTGGGCTTTGGTCTCCATACTCTGATGAACCCCCTTAAAAGCCTTTCTCAATAGATTAGCAAGACTGTGGGGAAAGATGCTCTTGCCTCTCTTTCTCACGCTGGTGCCATCACTCCCCAACAGTCCTTGCTCCCAGAAGGTGATCCACTGGCATAGAAGCCAAAGGCCCTGCCTGTGACACCAGCCACACTGGCTTTGATCTGCAAGATACATCCTCTCCTACCGCGCCCATTTCCTTGACTGGTAGAATCAAAAAGGAACACCACCTTGGCCCCTTTACCATAGCTTAGAGCACAGCAGTCATCTTTGATCTGCTCGAGGTCTCTTTTGGCAGCAACACTTGGGCCAGATGGGTAAGCAGAAATAGATACTAATAGTCCAAAGACCCCATCAATTCTTCTGTGGTGTCCCACGTTGGGGCCCAGGACAAGCAATCAGCTTCCCAACAGCAGGTCTGACCTGCAGATGGGTGCTCTGGCCCCTAGAGAAGGGAGTCTTAGCCACTGTTACCCATTACTTGATCCTTATGGTGCTGATTCCAGCCAGTTTGGGATTTTCATTGGATACCCCTGGAATTCCCCATGAACTTCTCTAATTTTAGCTATCATCCAAAACTTTCTATCCCACATAAATTTTACTGTCTTGCTACATATCATAGCTCATCAATAAATATTTTAAATAAGAACAATCTTATTAGAGATGTTTAAGGAAGTCCATTGCTTGTTTCATTTCATATTGATTATTCTGACTCTTTCTGTTGGTCTATGACAGCTCTTTTTTCTCTCAACTCGTAAGTATATAGTTTCCTTGATAACCTATTGGGAAGGGCATGGTTATAAAGACTGAATAAATTTCAGCTTACTCATTCTCCTTCATCTACTTTTTTGTAGACCAGCTAGTAGATATCTCCCTAATTATTGTTTATTGACGGTGGAAATCCACTGACCTGCATTCTCACAGTCACTCTCTGTGCTTGTTTTAAATATTACATCCTTATTCTCTGCGATCGCAACTGATTATCATGGGAAAAGCAAATGCTGACGAACAGCTCTGCCACTTCATGCTTCTACTCCCTGGGACTTCCAATAACTGGTTTGCTTCATCAGGCTGTTTCAACACCTCCTCTTTTGGATAACTTTCCCTGGGACAGTGCAAGGTTTAGATTCATCTGAGAAGAGGACAGAGCTGATGGCTGCACAGAGCGGTGCCGGCTGATGGATTTCACGGGGTCTTCACACAGAAAAAGGGCTTTGTAATATACAGGAGACGGGAGGAAGAAGTGACTGGTAAACATAACTATGAACAGGCAGTTTCAATTTCCTAGTAATGCTCCTGTATTATCTGCAGATATATAGGAACAGTTATGCTTTTAATTACATCTGGTCAGCTTAATATTTAATTGCAGATTCTTTAGCACCTAACTAGGTTACAGAAGACTGGATAGCTCTTGAATTTGTCACAGGACACTCATATCCCATAGCAATTTAATCAGCTGTGCTTACGCTTCAGTCTTTAGCTTTTTGGTTTTAGACTGTAAATTGCTGAAGATAGAGACTTGCCTTCCTGCATGCTTGTACGTTTCTCAGCTCATCTGTTAGTCAGTATAAATAATAATAAACAACTGATAATTATGTATTTAATTTCCAGGGCTACTGATTAAGTAATATACTTGGAATCTCTATAAAATAACTAATTTTAAATTTCGTGATAGTTTCTGCCTCCCTTCTTAAAAACTAAAAGAGAAGGATCCTACCCTAACTTAAGCCATGCTGGCTGATAGATTTCTATGAGAATATGATGAAAATACAATAAAATGGCATTGCTGATTTAGTCAAACTTAAATTAAAAATTATTCTCTAAGTTGACAGGTTTCCAAATTAATACTAGAGAATAATTAAAGTTTAGATCAGGATGCAAAATAAGAGCATAAGATATAGCTTAGCTTTTGGGCAACCATAAAAGTGTATCAGTACTATGCACACTAACTAGTGGAAAACTAGAAAGCAGGAGAAACAAAGCCATAAAATATTAACCTGGAAATATATACATTTCAGCAAAGCTATACCTACTCAGGGAAACATAAGCACATCTTGATATTAAGCAGTAAATTAACAATTTGCCAGTATTATATTCCTAATACCTCATTATTATGTTAATTTTGGTATTTTTTAATTGAATTGATTTATTGTCTTATTAGTATACCTTTAACTTGTGACTACAGGAGAGTGCTAGAATTAGCATTCTGTTTTTTTAAAATCAAACTCCAGAGGAGCCTGGAGCCCCCGATGCACAGAGCAGCACGATGCCACCAATCAATGGCATCCTGCCCTCATGAGAAGCAGCATCTCCCGTCTCCCGCTCAGTTTCTATCAGTCTACAGAACCACCAAGATGGGAAAGAAAATTTGCCACAATGTGGAATGTTCTTCCCTCTGAGTAGCATCCACAGCATTTGTTTCAGTCTAGTTATAGAGTCTGTTTTCTCATAGCTATTTTATCTTCCCCTGTTACAGTTTCAGGAAGGAAAAAACTACTTATTGAAAAACCTCAGATACCAAACAAATGCCATAGTGAACCAAAGTTGACATTAAGGGAGCTGGTATGAAAAACATAGCATATATACCGTGTCTTACAGATTTTAGTGTTCAGATTGAGACCAGGCACAGAATCTTTATGTCAACTCTTTATGCAAACTGGCAAGTCCAAAGATTGAAAGCTTTGAAGAAACTATGAGATGGAAAATGTACAGAGGAAGCATTAATCTTTTACAGGGGGGCAGAAGAACACAATACTTGGATATTCAGAGCAAGACTGAAGTGGGTTGTAGGTGTTGTCTTGGCTTTGTACTGACACTGCACTTCAATGAAAGGTAGTTATCATTAAGAGAAAAGTAACATCGGATTGTCATTAACAGAATGAGAAAAGTACTTAGCAGGTAACAGAGAAGGAAACCCCTGAAAGAAATATTTTCTGTGGGACGGGGTTTTTTTCTGTGAACTGATTGGAGAAGGAATGAAAACTACTACCACGGTTGTATTAGCAAGAATAAAAGTGATGTCCTACACTGGGAACTCCTGAACATTTCATAACTGAAATCTATTTGGCTATCTGCCTGGACTCATGGGCTGCACCTAGCTGGCATTAAAATCAAACAGAGCACTCTCACTGTTAGCATCACGATGGGAGTATTATGTGGAGGTAGTAACTAATGCAGAAGTAGTTCACGTCTACATTAAAAAAAATAGGATGGCTGTGGATAGCACTGTAAAATTCTGTGTTATAGTTAAAGATCACATGCTACACCTTGGCCATGTTGTGGGACAGTTTTAATGGGTAAGCACTGAGGTTATAAACCCCATGAACCCACATAAATTACTTATTTTGTTTCCTTTCCTTGAGCTGTAGGATTCTAATGCAAAAGCCTCTTTAAAGGCCCAAAGGTGGGTTGCAGGACTCTTCTTTGAGTAGCTGTCAGGAGGTGTGTGGGTAGCAGGGGGGGCTGTATGACACCTTCCATCTATGTGAATATATATATGCGACTCAAAGGCTCAGATAAATTGTTTGCATTTTACAGCAACAGTAAGAATAAGAAACCATGCTAAAATTGAATTGAATAATTGAATATGCTAATTTCCCATCACAAATTCTATCCACTCCTATCTGCTGTGGACTACTCAGTTTAAGGAATGAAAATCTTACTTAGAGTATCAATGGGTTTGGTGGAACTATCCATGAATAACCGGATTACAAATTAAGCCAAAGCTATCAGAAGAATGAAGGTGAAATCTTGACCCTGACAAGGGTCACATGTGTTTTTGACTTGATCTGGTCAGTAACTAGCACCTAAGAGATGGACACTGCATGCTTTCAACAGAGGTACCAGTTCACAGATGGAGTTAAATGCCAAAGATCCCAAACTGGACCATAATGGGAACCGGACACCTCGAGATGAGACCAAAAGCGTCCAACATACAAAGCTAAGGTACTGCCTGAAGTGATCATGCAGTGTGTGCAAGTAAGAAGAAACTCAGAGCATGAGGTGATGTAAATTCATCCCCACTCCAAAATGTCCCTCAGAGCCTGAAGTGCCTCCATCTGCTTCAGCTCCAGCACCTGCGTGCTCACCTCTGTGTCTCCCCAGGCAATCCAGCCGTACGGCCGCCAGACAGACCAGGGTAAGTCACGGCAACTGGCATGCCAATAATATTGACTAAGTGAAGATTGCCCTTTGAGCCTGATTGATGTTTTGCTCCATCTACCAGGTACGTAAGGCGATCCCACAAATTCTTCTTGGCTTCCAAATTCACTTCTTGGTTGAAGCTGAAATCCCTGGCTCTTGCTTCCAGATTCCTTAGTCCTGTCTCATTCTATCTCTGCGTGCTATTTTTCCAAAGTCCTTCCCTGTGACGTGGACTTGCTGACCTTTATGGGGTTTGCCCTGCTATTTGTTTTAAGGGTCTCTTGGCTTCTCTGGCTTCCTACCTATTGCTGTGGCTGCAATTCTGGCTGGGATGTTCCTGAGCTAATTTAGTTCCTAGCCTTGGCTTTCCCTGGTCATAATATTTAGTTGCATTTTCCATTTTTGATTCCAGGCTGTCTTTAACCACCAGGAATGATCACCCACATCCTGCCATGTCTGATAATTTACTGAGGACATGTATTTATGCATTTTTTTCAAGGCACGGAGTGGAACTCGCTCCTCCTCTTTTCAGATGTAGCCAGGGAACCTCTAGTCTTGTTGGGCCAGAAGAAAACATTAGTGGTGATATGACTGTGAGGTAGAACGTCCCCTTGTAAGTAGGATATTCCTGAATAAGGCTACCATTTCCATCACTATTTCTACATCGTAGCTTGAACTTTTGGAAAAACATGGAAGCCAGTAGAACATTTTGTACAGAGCCTGCTATTACTATGTGTGCTAAACAAGACCCAAATATGCCAACCACAGGGAGTCCCAGCGGAGATTTAGGCCAAGCAATACCTAGTTTTTAGCTCCTTGTCAGACTTAGGCAAGAAGCAGGCACCCAACACTTAGTCCTGTGAAGACTGAGGCAGTTCTGGGCATGTGGAAAGGTGAATCCCTAAGTACCTGGGGCGCTTTCAAGACAAACAGGGAGGCACCCCTGGAATTTAGGTGCCCGTAGGGTTAGGTGTCAAATGAATGCGGGATTTCAGGACCATGGTTTGGATCTTACGTGTTTTATGTGGGACACAGGCAGGATTTTGGCCCCTGCCTACTTTATTGCTCTTTTATCACCAGCTGCAAAGTGTGGGAATCCGAACCACTCTTCATTTATTCTGACAGTGAATTACCTGAATCTCAAATGTTCGCTTGCATGTACTGTTTCTGGAGGAAATTTCAAACCCCTATTGTATTGGAAAAGAAGGTAAAATATTTGCTAACAAAGTTGATGATAGTCCATTCCTATTTTTCTATAATTTGCTTATGGGCTTTAGATTGTTTTTTTCGCGTATATTGTGCCATATATTGGAACAGTTTTATATTAGAAGAGTGTTTCTGTTTTGAAACAATAAAAAGGGAGGATCAATTATTTGAATAAATAGTGTTATCTCAACCTGTTTGTTACTTAGTTTCTGTAACAGCTTCACAGATTTTGAGTCTATATTTGTCCGATTCTCATTGTAATTCCAAAATGAGCATGTTTCTGGGGTTTTTTGTAAATCTCACATACAGTGTGCCGTCAAGCTAGGTGGATATTGAATATGATAAAGTCTAATCTAGATACCCAATCATCTTCTTTTTCACCATGTTGGAATGAAACCAAACAGGAGAAGGATAATTTGTTGCATAATATCTTTCTATGATATGAGTTACTATGAACTGTTGCAAAACCGTGTTGGTTCAGATAAAAGCTAGACTGACTTGTTCTGTTGCATGTGTCAGGACTGCTGACATAAACATGACCATCATTTAAAGTTTCCTAAATGACTGGCTAATTCTAACTAATTCCTATCTTAACTAATGGTCTTAAAAATGCCTTTCCGGAAAGAAGAGGTCCAAATCTTCTAAATAAGCCTCAGAACAAGTATTGCTTCAAGTACTGAGCTTCCACAAATCTGTTTGGATCAAGATCACGTGTTGTTCTGATAATTGCCGTATTTAACACCCAGACTTTAGTTTCGGCCAAAGTTTGAACAAGTATTATCAACCAAATCCCCTTTGCCTACTTTTGTGTATCAAGATATTGTAGTATATGTTAGCACTGAAGCACAAATGCTGGATACCTCAAAGCTGATGTCGCATGCTTATTTCTTGTATGTGTCACTCCAGAGAGATACTTAGCTCTGCACGTTTTCTAGGTACTCTATGATGCTAATGCTGATCCAGACCCTGCCAAGATAATCTGGAAGAATTTGAAAAGATGCATGCCTTGCACTTCTCCTTTTTTCTGTTCTGTGATTTAAACTGTATGTTTTCAGGCCATACATGTCTTTTTTTTGGTGTGGAATGAAGTAGCACAGGTCTGCTGAACATACCCTTGGCCACCTGGCCTGCCGAGAACTGTGGGTACCTACTTGGTACAGTGGCAGAGAGAGGAGAGACCGGGACTGCAGTGGCCCAGACTCCGTTCTCCCCAGTGCTGTTTAGCTGAAGTGGCTCACCAACACCAATTTATTCAGCTTTGCTCCAGCACAACAGAATCCCGATTATAACTGAGACCTAGATGGAAATGTAGGACACATACTTAGTAACATATTTATCTGGCTTCTTCAATGGTGAATGTCATAAAATGCCATGGTTATGCCAGTTGTGGATCTCTAGTCAAGGAAACAGAACAGAGTAATTTTAGGCTAAAATAAGAGAGGAGGTATAGCTATTTGGATCTTTATAGTGTTTAGCCAGTGTCCAAAAATCCTATCCAGATATAGGAAACAGGACCTCCTGCTTCGTTCCTAGCCATCTGTCAAGGACAGCATGCTACCTGTCATCAGGTCTCCTGTCTCTGTCCTTGGAGATACCTGAAACCCGACTGGACATGGTCCTGAGTAACCTGCTCTTGCTGACCCTGCCTGAGCAGGGGGCCTGCACTAGGCAACCTTCAGAGGTCCCTTCCCACCTCAAGTATTCTGTGATTCTATGATTTCCATGCTTATATAAATTGCTTTTCTGAAACAGACATTTTTTTCTTGATCCCTTATGCATTTCCGGAGGATACAACGGCCTACCTTTCTAGTTCTGCCCAGTTTTGTCATGACACTTACTTAATTTTGGGAAAAATCACTTTCTTCATAGGTTAATCTGTTTAGTTAATCACTAGCCAAGTAAATTACACACCACTCAGGAAAATAACTGAATTTGTCCCCCAAACAGGTGTACATATTGCTCTGGGTAAAACAGTAGTATGAGCTGCTCAGCCAAACCCCTTCTGTATTTTGTCTTCCCCTGCCTTGCTCACATCCTTGTCCTCCTGCCGTAAAAACCCCAGCATTAATTTATGTCCATCTCAATTTATGTAATATTTGTCAATTATCAGCTGATTATGTTTCATAGCAGTGAATTTAAAGTTTTTCCAGCACACAGACTTCCAACATTTTTATTGTCTCACGTTAGCATTTTTAGCAGACAATTATAACCTCCATGTCCCATCAGTAGCAAGCAAGATCGGAACAAAAGACCCTAAAAGCTCCTTATACCAGCCAAGTGCATGCTTCTTAGCTACAGTTTAGGACAGACGGTATCCGTCAGCGCGGAACAGTAAGTCTCCTAAGGAAAGATGGAGAAGACCTCAGGGTCGTTTAAGAGAAGATTCCTAAATGGGAATTCCCCCACATGGGACCACCACGTCCTGGCAGGGGCTGGTCACGATACGACCTGACCCGATCCTCCCCGTTGCAAGCCAGCAGAGGTGCATGCCCCAGCCTGACCCTTCCCGCGGGAACGGCTCTGCCTCCCCACGAAACCACTCGCTCGGCCCTCCGCGGCGGAGTAACGAACCGGCAGGACGGTTAGAGCCAATTTATTCCCAGGGAGAGGGATAAGCGGCTAATTAATTAATGTCGCGGGCACGGGGACAGAAAGCAGCGCTGCAGGGTTTGGGGTGTGCTGGCTCCTGAGGAGCCCCCTCGGCTCCCCGGGGGGGCGGCAGCGGGGGGCCCGGGGGGGGTCCG
>NW_009225672.1:0-23710 GCF_000690835.1 Fulmarus glacialis
CTGCCCTTTCCCCTTTCCACCAAGCCAGGCGTCCCGGCAACCAGCTCTCAGCCCCTGCGGACCCTCTCCCCTCCTTCTCCCTCGGGCCTCTGCAGCCCCCCAGGGCCCCGCAGCCGCCTGCATGGGTGACAGCGCGGTGGATTTCAGGAGCGTCCCCCTGGGCCACCGGTCACTCCTGCTTTGACTGATACATACATTTTCTGCCTATTATATGTATATATTGGCTTTCAGGGGGAAAAGCATTTATTGCTTTTAGCACACTTAGGAGTTTAAATAAAAACAAATATATCTATATTGACTGTAGTTATTATGCTTGGTTTCATACAGCCTAAGTGGTTCAAATAAAAATAGATTGGTTGGAGTGAATGTGCATCAGTTCCAATAATAACACAGGCAGCTTCAAGAAGCATGTAAGTTTCATTTAATGTGCACTGGGCTTACAAAGAAGAGGGAAGAAACATTGGTTTAGAGCAGCTTTTAGTCTACATTTTCTGTCTGAAGGCTTCTGCATTTACCAGATTTCTGAAACAGAATGAGAGTCCATAAACAAGTGGAGAGAGGGGTTTATTAGAAGGCCCAGAGGGGTATTACAAAGGGAGAAAGTGATCTACAATAAAACATGACTCTGAGGTAAAAATTCCCAAGTATATTACCTCTCAACCGTTAGTCCCCTATGTGTGGTATTATCTCCCCACTGGAAGGCTGGGCTTTATGCTGGAGCAAACAAAAACTTGGTATAACAAAGGATTGCGTTTTTCGTGAAAACCGCACTAGCCGAGGGCTAGTTTTTAAAGGGAAAATTAAGAACAATAGGAACAGGGAGCTTAACAACCTTGTTGGGTCTAGGCCATACACCTTGAGAAAAGGCTACAAGAAACTAAAGTAGAGAAGGAGAGGGGGTGCCTTGGGCAGGATGCAGCCAGGCTTTCTGCCCCTAGTGTTGTGCTACTATGATCATAATAGCTCCAGGGCAGATAAACAGAAAAGGAAAAGACATGTCTCTGAGATATCAGGCGTTCTATGGAAAGCATCCAGGAAATTATCTTGGAGGCAGTGATTCATTTCCAGGAATGGCTGCTGATGGTGAAGGGATCAGTTAAATCCTGCACCTCTGTTCCCCAAGATGATAAGATAGAGCACAGCTGGGACTGTAATTGAAGCGCGAATATTGGAGAGAGACTTGTTCAGATCCACATTGACTCACAACAGACTCTTAAAGCCATGGATTTACACCCCAATCTCCAGTCATGATGGAGATCTGCGATGGTCTTACCCTGGGTAGTGCAGGAGGCATTTGGGGGGCAAGAAGCCGTTTGGGAGGTACCAAAGAAAAAGGCCCTTATTTCATGGTCTTTGAGTCTATTTGTTTTACCTATTTCCTTCTTCACTCCTCAGATTTCTTCTATGTCCAGCAGAAAGGAGGACACTGCCTGTATGTTGCAACCCCCTGCTTCAGCCTGGGCTATGACCTACCCAATCACACCTGATGGCAATGAAGAGGGATTTTTCATGGGATTAGAAACATACCAGAGGAGAATGCTCTCACTGTGCCTTTAGGACGGGCCTTTGAGGTAAGGGATGGGATCCCATCTCCCACCAAAAGACCCTGGAAGTTCCCAGCTCTGGGGCCATCTGTCCCCCATGGGACCATCTGTTCCCAGTGATCAACACCCCAGGAAAGCGTGTTTATTAAGACTAGCAGATTGAAGCTTGGCAGGGTCTGCAAGAAAGCAATAGGAAGCCTTTAAATGCAGACTTTCTATTTGCATTATGTGAAGCGTGCATGTGTGTGTTTCCTTCAATCACCCATATACCACAGGGGAAAGCATTCAAAAACAGGACCCAAAAATAGAAGAAATTGTGTGACTCACAGCCCTGCCACGCTGAGTTGTATGCTTACCAGAAATCCAGGCACAGCAGTGTTAGGTGCTACACACCCTCCGCACTCATGGCTGCAAGTGACCCCAAAGGAAAACCTATACTATATACATGTAACAATACATCATGTGCTAAAGGCATCTCACTCAGCAGTGCTCCTACCTCCAAATGGGCGCTGCTCCAACACCACACTAAGAAGGTTCGGTTCTGCTGGCTGTGCGCGTCTTCTGATAAGAAACAGCAGAGAGGACCAGCTCCCTCTGGTGTGCAAAGCACAGGCCTGCCTGCCTGCAAGGATTAAGGCATGACGCATAAATATAGAAATACTAACACCGCTGACCTTAGCCACATTTCTATTTCCCTGGGATTTTCAACTAAGAAAGTTATTCTTTACTTCTGCTCTTAAAACATGTTGTGTTCAATAGTTGCTATGGTCCTCCAAGATGTTCATATTTCAGAGGTCACTGAATCAGGTTTTTATCTATAGAGACAAAAAGGTACACAAGAATTACCAATCTTTGCCTGGGTAATATCCACTTCCCTGTCAGAGAAACAGCAACCAGCTGAAAATTTTCTCTAGAAATGTATTTCTAATAAAAATATTTTTGGCAAGTTTCTTGATTTTTTTGTAAGACTGTCCAATATTTGAATATATTTTGGCCTCTACTGAAAGAACTAAAAACAATTAAATGGTTTTTTTTTTAAGCAAGAATGAAAAAAAAAGAGGATTTTCTTTGTCAAAACCCAAAAGTCTTGAAGACAAGTGTCAGTCAGAAAAGATAAGTAAAAATTTTAGCATGGGAAGAAAAGTTCGTTTCGTGATCAGCTCCAGCCATTCCCTTTTGCACCATGTTGGCCAGGTGGACTATGTGATACAAATAGCAAACAGGTTTTCTGTGTGTAGTCACGTCTCTCTCTAGTGGAAAGCCCTCATCACTACACAAATACAGACAAGAGGCATGGGATCTTCAGGTCAAGCAGGGGAGACCTGCTCCCCACCGATGCCCTGCATCTCGGGAGCTGCTGCTGCCCCATGGTTGGGGCAGAGCTTTCCTGCCTTGCACAGGAGCCCATTCCTTTTGCCCCTTGCCCCCAGGCAGGGCTATGCTATGGCTTAACATAACCACAGTATTTTGGAGAGGAGGAGACATTAGTGTCACACCCAGAGCTAAATCAGTACCCAAAAAGTGTTGGCATTTAGGGATGAGTCAGATCCATTTGCACTGCGAAGAAGGACAATAACTAAGAAATCTTCAAATGCCTTGTTAAATGGATTTCCAGGTAGGAGCTACCCCACAGAAAGAGAGACGCATCATCCATATTCTTGTAGCACACTCTTGGAAATGCAGCCAAACGCCCGTCAGCTACCAGCCCACTCTACCCAACTCCTCCTAACCCCTATGGACAGGGAGGAGACGTGCCTCAGCAGAGCCCGCTCGCCTCAGCTTGCCAGTCCCTGCTCACATCCCTAGGCAGCCACCCGGAGGCTTTGCTTTAGGCTTGAATCATAGAATCATAGAATCATTAAGGTTGGAAAAGACCTCTAAGATCATCAAGTCCAACCGTTAACCCAACACCACCATGCCCACTAAACCATGTCCCCAAGCGCCTCATCTACACATCTTTTAAATACTTCCAGGGATGGTGACTCAACCACTTCCCTGGGCAGCCTGTTCCAAGGCCTGACCACTCTTTCAATAAAGAAATTTTTCCTCATGTCCAGTCTAAACCTCCCCTGGCGCAACTTGAGGCCATTTCCTCTCGTCCTATCGCTAGTTACTTGGGAGAAGAGACCAACCCCCCCCTTGCTACAACCTCCTTTCAGGTAGTTGTAGAGCGCGATGAGGTCTCCCCTCAGCCTCCTCTTCTCCAGGCTACACAGCCCCAGTTCCCTCAGCCGCTCCTCATAAGACTTGTTCTCTAGACCCTTCACCAGCTTCGTTGCCCTTCTCTGGACACACTCCAGCACCTCAATGTCCTTCTTGTGGTGAGGGGCCCAAAACTGAACACAGGATTCCAGGTGCGGCCTCACCAGGGCCGAGTACAGGGGCACGATCACCTCCCTCCTCCTGCTGGCCACACTATTTCTGATACAGGCCAGGATGCCATTGGCCTTCTTGGCCACCTGGGCACACTGCCGGCTCATGTTCAGCCGGCTGTCAACCAGCACCCCCTTGGATGCAGCCATTCTGAGCCCACTGGCAGGAGGCACCCTTATTGCACTGCGGCCAGCGCTGCTGCAAAGCACCCAGGGCAAGTGGCGTGGGGTCCAGCAAACAGTGTCGTGCTGCATGCTGGCGAGTGCCAAGCAGAGGCAGCCCGCCAAGCAGATGTCGCGTTTGCACATGGCTGGGTTTTCCTTTCTGTGGTGACAAATAAGCACCATTAGACTGGCGGAGCTGGGAGCTGTACAGTGCGGAGAGGGTGGATCATGCTTCACCCTCTCCCTCTGCCGAGCCGCGGGAAGCCAGGCGCTCTCTGCTTGCCAGGGAATTGCTCCCTGCATTGCTGGGCCCAGCTCAAACATGCTGCCCCCATTTATTCAGAAAGGGGCAAGCAGCCTTATGTTGCATCTGCACAGGATGACTGTGGAGCACTATTAATCTGGAAGCCCTAGAGCCAGCAGAAGGCATCCAGAGGCCCTGTGGGCAGCCTGCATTTGGACTGGCCACAGACTGCTTTCCAATACCCAAGGACCTTCTTGACAGCAGCACCGGGGTCCATCCCTGTGTTGTGCTGGGCCTGAGAGCATTGCCCCAGAGAAACCATGGGATGGCTGGAGGCTGCAGGGAACTGCAAGGGCTTAGCTGCACAGCTGGGGTGAGCAGCCTGTGATGGCACCTAAGACCCAGGTTTCCTGAGGAGTACCAAGTCATCCAAGGTTTCCCTGCTGCCATGTAGTGTGAACAGACTATTCTGGCCTGGAGGCTTCCCACTAAGCTGTTCATCTCCTGCAGCATTGCTTCCGTTTCACAGAGGAGGAAACTGTGTGGGGCTGAAAGCAGAAAGCCTCCATTATAACTGCGAGATGCCTAGCTACAAGCTGACTTGATGAGCAGATGTGCAGAGCCTTGCTAGGTCCTGCTGATGGAGGGGCATCTGCAGGTGCTCCACACTTGGGTTATCACTGATGAGGCACTCCAAATAACTGGGCAGTTTTGAAAAATCTGGCCTAAATGATGTTCCTGGCGTGACAAAGTCTGTGCGAGCTGTAGCTCGGAGCAGCAGCAGTCTTCAGGCAGTTTACCAGGTCTAACTACTAAGCTTTCTTTTCCTGTGACCCCACCTTTGACTGAAGACCTTGTTATCAGTGGTTTCCATGCTTACACTAACCTCTGTTTTAATTCCATATAAATATATTAACATAGATTCCATGAGAGAGATCAGTATTATGTTTCTAAGTATTTATTTCTAAGTATTTGATATATGTGGGGAAGAGGGTGGATGCAAATGGGTAGTACGGGCACCAAGGCCTTTGATCTAAGCAGCACCCACCATGCCCTCTGCTTATGCTCAGCAAAGCTGAAGACTGTATTATACTTTACATGGGAGAGATAACTATCACATATCAAACATGAGTTTTGCATGTAACAGGCATAAAGCCATTTACTCATTTCATTTGAGATACAACATCAAGGGTCTACTCAAAACAAGATAAAAACATTTCAGAGAAGTCTTGAAACTCCCCTTGCCACGTCTGTCAAAAATTGGCAGAAAATCTAAGTGGTACCTTTGATGGCCTAATTTGTAATACGCCTCTAACACAGGACGACAGCAGTGACTGTCAAGGCGAGTGCCTCCTTTTTTTGAATGCAGTATTGAGCTTGGCTATTGGAAGCCCTGCGTTTTGTCCACAATGAACCCTGTATGTATTTAACACCTATCAGCTAGAGGTCAAAAATGAAAGGTATTTTATCTCCTCCTTTCCTTCCCAGTCAGAACGATTTTGAAGTGATGGGTTTAAAGGCCCACATCACTTTTTGTTTCCTAAACAATTGTTTCCCCACATTCTTTCAGTTACACTTTATCTCCAGCAGGATCTAAGCAGCAGCTATCGAGCCTGACTTTAAATGTCATCCAGCCCTAGCTTTCCCTGTGGCCACAGAGGGAAATCTTTAGTGCCAGCCGCTCCGCCGCTTTACCTCCTGACACAATATTATTTCATCATAACCTGCCCAGTGAGCAAATTGCCTCTTTGGCCCCCTCACTGTCTCTGCACAAGGGCTGGGCTATTGATTGTGACAGTGTGCCCATGTGCGCGGGGTGATTCCTGGAGAGGAGGGATCGATGGGAACATAATTGCTACCTCGCCAGCAGCACCCGGGGAGGGGAGGCTGGAGCACAGCTCAACAGCAGAAAAAAGCTGACGCTGCTTCTGGAGCCTCTTCCTTCTGGCTGTGGGGTGTTCCGCCATGGGGCAGGGGACACAGCTATGCTGCCACGTGGGAACAGGCAGCGGTTATTCCCATGGCAGAGGTTTTGCAGCTGCTTATGGAAAAGTAGAGAGCTGCAGACAAGGTGAGAGAATGGACGAGGGCTTTGTATCTAGAAAGGAGGCACCAAGGGAAGGGTTGGTGGAGAGAGTGCCATGGAGCTGCAGGTCAGTTACTCCTCCAAGGTGTATGTGCATTGCAGTCACAGAAAATAGGTCTGGAAGGGAGACGTCAAGGGTTGTATAATCCATGCCCCTGTTCCAAGGCACGACTGACTATACTTACACCATTGCAAGGCTGCAACCCTGGCTCAGGAAAGCACATAATGGTATAAAATGGACCAGAAACCAGCATTCTTATCTTTAATACAAGACTGTAAGCTTCAAAGACTGTAGCATGCAGAGTGACCAAAATCATGACAACATATTACATGTTGGAGAGATCCATTTTATAAGCAGCACCTCTGCATTAAAGAAAACACAGGAACCTTCATATCTAAAGGGTCCATTGGTCCATCTCATTCATATCTTCCATGTTCATAAGTACCAGATGCTTCAGAGGAAACTTCAATCACCAAGTAAAGAATAACTATTTAACAAGTTGCCTATCAGGAAATTCTTTCTTAACACCAAACAACAGCTAACCAATGCATATTTTTAATATACTGTGACTGCAAATATTTCCATTACCCAGATAGGCAACTAACACCTTTCAGTGTTCTGCTAAATTCTTCCTCAGTTCTTTGATGGCTAAACAGCTGAATGTCACTAACTGAAAACTGGCCTGGAGTATAAAATAAGGATTCATTTTCTGATGACTTGGAAGGTGAAGAATCCACAGTCCTGATCAGAGCAGTGACAGTGACTCAGTGGGTAATGCTGGGGGCCTCATTTCTCCACTTTGTGTCTCAGTTTCCCCACCAAATAAGTAGGAAAAACAGTGCTCATTGGTTAAATATAGAAGCCCAAATTGGTTAAGTTCTAATAAACACAAAAATTTGGATTTTACTATCCAAATTAATATAAGTGACAACAAATTTTTCCAGAAAGGCCTGAGATGAGACATCAGCCAAAGAAGGAGCTGATTTCATCCTGGGTATGGCTGTATTACAACATATCAGAAAGAAATTCTACTCAAGAAGTGAATGGCCTTTGGAAAAGACTGCTTTCCCATGCATAGTAGGTATCATGAGCTAATTAAGTGAAAATGTTGGCTGGGTTTTAATTTTTCACATTTATTGTCATATTTATCCTCTTAATTTTCATCCCTGCCTATCATCAGAAGACTCTCACTCGCTAAATAACAATCAGCATTTAATATAGGGCTCTCAGAGTCCTTCATACTAATAGACAGTGTCTTATTCTCGCCACTGGACAAATAGGGAAACTAAGGCATGCATGGAGGGAAAATACCCATTTGACAGCAGAAGCAAGCATGGAGTCCAACAACGTAGGGAGATTTGTTTGGGTAATATTTCTGAACTGCTATGAAGATGAAAAGTCCTAAATGTTATCCTCTTTCATAGGATGTTTGGCTCATTGGCTTCAATTTCAAAGGCTCTTGAGAAGGCAGGCTTGCAAGCAGTGGTTCCTGCACTCTGCACCACTACCGCCTCTGCTGAGCTTTCCAAACACAGAGGCAAACTCAGACCTCCCAAACATGTCAAACTCTAGAGCAACTCAGCTACAGCCAACTCCAACATATTCCCTATGTCGGAGACACCAGCTGTGCCAGCCACGACTTTGGTGATAGCTTCTCCTCCCCATTTAGCACCTTTCCACACGTTGGCTTGAATGTTACTACAGCTCAAGAAGAAACTTTGACATGGTGCTCCCATTGCATCCATATTTGTGGGTGACTCTCCATCATCGACACAGCCTGCTGTTGCACTTCCAGCTTTACAGACTCATCCAGGTAGTAAATGCAGTTGATTTATTGTCTGACCACCTGGTGACAGCTGGATGCTCTCATGCACTTACACAGCCAGAGATGGAGTATTTTTTCTCACCTCCAATCAATCAACAAAAGCCTCCACTGCAGGCTCGCACCAGTGATGCCCAGGCAGGAGCGATGGTGATGGCAGAATGGGGCACCGAGGTACAAGCAGGACTTGTAAAATGACTTCTTCGCTCAGTGTACTCCTGCAGCAAGGAGTGATTGGGGCCACAGTGTGAACTCAAAGGCGTCCTGCAGATCAGGTCTCCTGGGGCTGAAAAAAAAGCTCAATTCAAACTTCTTCAGAGTATAGTGTTAGATTTGGGGATCCAAACTTGACCTGTTTCAGTAGGCACTTACAGTCATCAGTTTTTTGACTGCAAACACCAGGGCATTTCCACAGCTGGAAATCTCTTCCCAAGCTCTGTATAAACTGCCACTATTTTCAGTGCCTCAGTGGAATATTTCCAGACTTTGCCTCAGAGATCGGTGTAAGCCCAGGGGAGCTTCCACTGGAAGCGGGGCCTTGCAGGAATCAGAGTCTGCTTTCAAAGGTCGGGTACATTGGGCTAGGTTGCACCCACTTTCTTCTCCTTTTGAATTCCATTGCAATGTCACAGATTAATTTCTGCCACACTAATGATGCAAAATCATGGCATTAGTAGCACAGTGCCAAAATTCTGAGGCTAGAGCATTACAGCAGCTCTCAAATCTGTGTGGAAAACCATGTCTTCAAAATTCAACAGTGACCTCATGCCAGAAGCAGACATTCAGCCAGCCAAGGGCCTGAGGTGACAGCCCTTTCTGCTTCCGATGCACATTACTGCTTTTCTCACAAGTACCATCCCAACTTTTCAGAGCTTCATGTATCGCAAAAGCCAATGTGTGCTCCAAGTGCTGCCTTTGTCACCCAGGCAGGGACTGGATAGGAAAGATCCAGCACATTGCCGGTACCTCCCGTTCCACTGGAAGAGGCAGCACCATAAGTCCTGCCATGGAGCGTCAGGCTTGGCAGAGGGCAGGGAAGCAGCATTGGGCTCTAACCACCCATGGTGGGAGACACAGAAGAAGGCTAAGCAAGGAAGGCCAATACTGAAACAGCAGCAGTGGGCTGAAGGAAAGCACCAAAACTCAGGTATCGGCCACCCAGCTTTTTTCCAACCTAATGAGCAGCAAGCACAATAGAAAACAGGACCCAGCCAACCTGAGCTCTGCCATTCCCCCACTGGAGAGCCTGTCTGCAGTACAGCTCACTTCACACACGCTGGAGAAGAAAGACAGAAATTGCACATGGTGTCTTGCATGATGTTTAGAAGTCTTTTGTCTCTTCACTTGTCACGTCACATCTTTCTAGGGACTGGCACAATATATCCCCATATGGAGATAGTGTAGAGATGCAAAGTCACTTACTAAAAAAGATTGGTTAACTCCCCAACTTCCCCAAGCTTCATCCAAGTCTGGCACAGACAGCAGCAGGGAGGGGAAGGAGGCAGGCATGTCACTTCATATTTTGATCAAAGATTCAAGTTTGTTATTGATTCATCCAAGCCCATTTACCTCCCTCCCACCACTGAATTCTTCCCAGCATCACTGACTCTGTCTCCGGTAGTTAAACATCAAGCCAAAGAATTTCCTCCTCAAAACTGTGTGCTGTGAGAAAGCAAAGGCAATGTATCGCTCCGAGAAATTCCGTCTTTTCCAACACACACTGGCCTCCTGCCTTCAGGCTCAGCTTGCAGCAGAGAACAACTTTGTCATCACTTGTAAACGAAGTGCTTTAATGCGGACATCACCCAGGGAGAATAAATACAAACCACAGTGCTGTTTCACAGAGTTACTTCTCTGATGTTCCCAACAGTATGTAGCGCTTACGTGGTGCTTTGTTTCCTAAGATCTCAAGGCAGCAGACTTGCTGTCAACTTGATTGTGAAGAAGGCTTCTCCCCACACCTCAGTCCCAGAATGAGATTAACAGCTTAGAAGAGACTTCAGAAAAGAGCAATCAATGATGATGGAACTGAAGGAGCTGATTTATAAATTAAAATAAACCGAGCTTGAAATAGCTGTAAAGTTCAGTTGGTGTACCCATGCTACAAGATGTTTGTGATAGCGATTAATAATATTACCATTAACTAACCATACGCTATACAAAATAACCATATTATAGCCGAATAAAAAGACAATCATCTCCAGATCTTGGCAGACACCCTGAAGAAGAGATAAGGTGTTATAGGAGGGTAAATCTAAATGGAAAAGAATAAAAAGACAGTCATAAAATAAACCTAGGATGACTATTAGCATACATTTATTGGAAATTCATCTAATACAGGAATCAGAACTGGAGCACTTATTTCCTTTATTTGCTACAAGTTATTATAGTTTCTAAAGCTAAATACAGAGGAAGATGCCCATGGCGAAACAACTCCCCAGGCTGGAGGGGACTGTATGCTTCACCCATTAATAGGGTGACCAAGCTGCCTCTGTCTTCTAGCGGAACAAAGATTAATTCTTCATGGAGATTTGGCAATGATATCATACTCAATATCACATCATGTTTAGAGAAAAAATCCAAATGGATTGCTATTCATATATCAGATGGGCAAACAGATACCAGCTGCAGTGTCGCCCACTTACTCTGAATTAGCAACAACTGTATTGCAATTCAGCCTTTAAGCTTTTCTAAAACACAAGCAGGGAGAGACCATCATAATGTCTGTGATAATGACTGGGTGTGTGGATCATGGAACTGAAAATTATTTCTCCTAAATTCCTTTCTTAGAAGAGGACATGTGTTCAGATTTGGCTGGTTGGTCTGAAACCGTGCCTGTGTTCATTCATCTCTGCTACATATCCAGTTTGTGCACTGGGACATATCACCATGCTGATTTCAGTTCGACAATATCACATCAAAGAGAGAAAAATCACACCACAACCTTAAACTAACCTTCCACTGCTACATTATTTAATAATTTAATAACATTATAATCTCAAAATTACAATTATACCATGCAGAAGCCTGGATAAGAATGCCAATTTGATTGCACACTCAAAATATCTCCGCTTTTCAGAAACACAAACAAGTTTCTATTACAGTTTAACATTATGAGCCGGATCCTCACCTAGCATAAACTGGCAACACCGCTGTGCTGCACCAATTTATATCTACTGCAGAAGATGTAGCCCAGTGACTTTGAAATAATCAGATCAGCAATCCCATCCACAGCGCTTAGCAGAACCGTACACAGGTATGTTACACATGCCCACTCACTGTGGGCTATGTATTTATAGAGCAAGCTAACTGAAAGGAGTTAAGACTGTGCACTGTGATGCATTCAGTCCTTTGATGTGAGCAACAGGGATGATGGCATTGTTGTGTTGGAATCGGATATGAAGGCATGGATGTGCAGACGTGGCTAAGTATGACAGCTGTGCAAATACTCGGAGACTCGCGTAGTGCAGGATGTACGAGAATTTGTGGTTTTCTTGCACTGAGAAAAGACTTTCATCAGCCTCAGCTGAAGGCTACTGGTGTCTGAGGGCAAGGGGGGGGCATATGCATGTCCATATGACATCCTTCCTTGCAGACTGCACCTGGATGTAGTATGAAGGGTGGTATGTCCCCATAAACCTATGGGCTACAGCAGCGGTTTTAATGGCTGCTGAGCCAGATGAAAAGGAGTGCCCTGGTCTTCCACATTCAGGACTGAGCAACAGATCAGGATCCTAGCCTCACAGGAAAGCTATAGACACAGCGGGACGTAGCCTTTCGCTTGTGCAGTTAGACAAGATGAACAAGAGAAGTTCAAGTCTGCATCAGCAGAGCAAACCTTGGCTCCAGCTCTTCGCCAGGCTCCCACTCTCCCTTCCCATCCCGCACAAGCAGCCTATCACCGACAAATACCTGCATAGGCAAAACCACAGCTTGTAGTATTTGTGCAGGCTGCCCAACCCTATCAAACACCCAGCTGCTCCAAGAGCATGACCAGGTGCCATCAGGAGTGCTGAGCATTTTGAGTATAGCTTTGCCTTTACATCTAATTAGCAATGCGAAGTTGCACCCGCAGCAGATTCTGCCTAATGTACAAAAAAAAAGTGGCCTATTTTTTAATGCTTTTATTAGCACTGAATGTCTTCCCTCCCTACCCAGACACATGGCTGGGAGACCAGGAGACGAGGGCTCTAGCCTTTGTGCATAATCAGGCAGGGCAAGCTATATGACCCATGCGTGCCTCCACCTCCCCCCTTCCAGTTAGTGCTTTCGTCATGCTGAGCTCCTGCGCTGTGGTTTCCAGGCGAATTTCCACTCGGTGCTCAGAGAGCTGAAACCTTTAGATTAATCCCAGATCTGTCAGCCTCCATCATTTTCAAGCAGGGCTGTGAGCTCCAGGGCACCCCGTTACTTTCTCTAGCACTGAGGAGCCTTAAGCCTCTTGCTCTCACTCTCCTGGAGATTGGACAGCCCCATTCCTCTCCCTCCCCATCCTGAGATGACCCTGAGTCCGTGGCCAGTCTGGTTGGGTAGGATTCTCTGTGAATCATGTGATTAATTTGTTTCCTCTCCCTCAATGAATTTCGATTTGATCTGCAAAGTTCAAGTCACCTAGGAGCCAAATGCTGCCAGCATGCCCCTTGCTCCCTTACACATGGCTGCCCCAGCCCCTGAGCTGCAGCCACTCTGGCTGGCACCACAATCCCACCTGTTTGCAGGTGTGTAAATGAGCCTAAATACCCCACACAGAAACTCTAGCCATTTCACTGATAGCTCAACATTCCTCATCGGCTGAACTTGAGGTTTCTCTCAAGGCTTTGGTTAGACTGAACCTCTCTGATTTGTGTGTTAGTGATCAACAGCCAGGGAAATTTCTTTCCCCCGCTCCAGCAGACCATCATTGCTGGTTATCTAGCCCCATCTCTAAAACAATGTTCAGCAGTCATTCAGGGAATTTGCATCCTTCCCTTCTGCTTACCCTCTGCCTTGTTCATTTTACTCTACTCCAGACAGCAGCAGTGGCTGCTGACCTGAGGCTGCAACGCCTAGGATTAGTGCATGGTGCCTAGGAACATACAGCATGGTCCCCAAGTGCTCACAAATCATGTATGAACCATGGGGACCATGGAGAAGACCTCCACCAAGCTCTTAACCCGCTGGAGATGCTGCATGGCTAATCCAGCACCAGCAGGACCCTTGTAAGTGGCAGGCATGGCCATCTGGAGCAAGCAGAAAGGAAAGAGGATTTGCAAAATTACTCACTAATGACTAAATTTTGGGCTCAGTGCTGTACAAAGCACAGGCCAAGAACCGGTCTCTGCCCCACTGACCCGTAATCCACCATGGCATTTCTTTCCAACCTGTCCCAGCCTATGGAAGTGGGATATGCTTATCAACCTGCAACTGGCTCTGCTGGATTTCCTCCCTTGCACTTGAGCATGGCATGGGGATGGAAGCATTCTGCGAGAGGCTGAGCCCTGCAGAAGTCACCACCGGTAGAGCAAAACAGTCCTGGTCCTGGCTGCTCAGCATTCATTGTGGCCTGCCATCATTCTGGCAGCTGGGAGGCCGGTGTGAGGAGCTGGCCTGTACCAGAGCACGTGTACCCCTGTATGAGTTGCCCAAACCCATCTCAATCCCAAGGGCCAAGGCCTCCCGCGTCTGTGACAGCTCTGTGCTTTGACCTTGCCATTGACAGGCAAGTGCTGGGCAAAGAGAAGAGCATGATGCTGAAGCCCATTGAGGAGGCAGGAAATGAGGTAGAAATAAAACACAGTGAAGGGTTGAAAGGCCTGTCCCTGAGAAAAATCCTTGCAGATGCTAGAAAAGGCAATAACACGAGCAGAGTGGTGCTGGTAGCCGCTGCCCAGGACTCTAGGACTTTTTCTGGACTTCTCCCCTTCACACAGGTGCTCTGAGGTGGGCTAGGGAAACCAGGGAGAAGCCCCACGTGCTAGGCACCAGGCCATGCCCCTGCCACCCAGCACCCCTAGGGAGAAGAGCAATCCTAGCCAAGGGCCTTGACAGGGAATACTTGAAGCTCCAGGTACAACTCAGGAAGCAAAGCCCCATACATGCTATCCAGGATGCTGAGGAAACCACGGTTTGTTCTGACCCCAGAGGAGCAGGTGACTACCCAGCACTGTAAGGAGGTCTCCCAGCCCACAGCCCCTGCAAGCCAGCCATGATCCTGCCCTCTGCAGCCCTGCCGAGCAGGGACACCAGAGCTCCTCGAGGTGCCAGGCTCACTGCTTAAGCAATTATCCTTTCTGTGAATACCTCCTCCTTGTGTGCGAAAAGGGGAGATACTCTGGTGCTGGGTGCTGTGAAAAGAGTTTAACCCTTCACAGCACGTAACAAATAAATCCCATTATTCCAGCTCCCTGGCTAGCGCTCCCTCCAGCCTGCGCTCCCTGAATCCCTTTCGAGAGCAGCTGAATCAATGTTTGACTTGTACAAACAGCGGCCTGACTGCAATTTGGAAGGGATTCAGAGGGGGATTATGGCAAGGCAGTGGATAAAAATCTATTACATGGCAGTATTTATTCTAGATCCCTGTGGCACTCAGTGTGAACTCTGGCAGCATTTCCTGTTCCTTATTCAGTGGCACATGTGCAGGGGATTGAGAAGAATCACTTTCGGGAGAGCGTGCTGCAGAACAGTCGGAGGAGAGGACCAGGATCCAGACTGGGTACACATTTCCAAGCCAGACTGACTTGGCTTTGCAGTGTGTCCTCCCAGGGGGTGGGAACATCTTTAGTTTTGAGGAAAATTTGATATTGGTGAAATTGCATTGCTTTGACAGCCCTAAGGACCTGTGCCAGCTCTGGTTTACCAAAAACCAACGGTTCTGGCTCAGTGCAGCTGTATCTGGGATCAAAATCTGATCCTGCCTTCTCTTTTTGGGCACAGAAAAGATCCAAGCCCCGAGACAGCAGTAGGAGCTCCCTAGGTGCTGGAAGCCTGCCTGATCTCAGACCACAAGAGCAACTTTTGCAGCAAGCCCCACATTGCTGCTCTCTACTTGTAGCCTAGCGATGAGGGGAGCAGTTCAGGCAAGGGTTGAGGGGGGCTCTAGGTAGCAATCTCTGAGATGAGGTGACCCGGGGAACGGGACTGCAAACAACCCACTCACTGCCCACAGGGGTCACCACCAAACCACCGCTGTTGGCCCAGCCTGGCCAAGCTAGACAGGAATAGTCTCCTGGGACAGGCATCTGGCCCAAGTACCCTCCGTCCTTTTCCAGCACACACTCACACAGTCCGCCGGCACGAGGGAGCATGGGGAGCGCCAGGGCAGTGCTGCAAGATGCCGCTGATTTAACAGGCTGTGACAGGGCTGTCCAGCAGCAAAGAGAGGCAGAGAAGCCACCGCTCTCGAAAAAGAAATGGAGATAGGGGAGGTGTCCAATGGGACTGAATTACCCATCCCCAGTTTTGCAAGTACCAGATTTTCATCTGCCGGAGGTACCTCATGTGTCAAGGGAGACCCACCTCTCTACACCAATGCTGCAATTTTTTTCTCCACGGGGTGACAGTGCTAAGAGCAAAACGAGCACCGGCCAAGGCCCCCGTGCCTTGCTGCCACTGACAAGGCAGTGTGCACGGGTGCCCTGCTCCCTGGCAGCAGCCTTTCTGGGCTGAGGGATTCAGAGATGACAGGAACAAATGGACTGGAGAAGAGCTGGAGGAGCCTGAGCCAGTTCTGGCGGCCCCAGCAATAAGGGACCTGCCCTGAGCACAGCCGCAGACTTCAAAGCCCAAAGTGGTCATGTCCTAAACGCTTAACAATTCCCTCTGGGGACTGCTCACGTGGCTGGATCTGCGCTGGAGTCAGCCCCGCGCCAGTGAATGAAGGTCTCCCATGAGGTGCCAGCGCAAATATAAGGTAGCAGTGTTTGCTAGCAGGGAGCACCATGAGCCTCCTCTTCCTCAGCTCTTCCCTGGGCTCTGCACAAGTCACTGCCCCTCCTGTACAGCTGTACAAGTGACTGGCTGGATAGGCTTCAAGTTGACCAGCATTGCTAGGGCCTGGGATGCTGGGTCATTTTCTTGGCTTAGCCATTTGAACTTTCCATTTAAATTTTGTTATCTGTAAACCAGAGAAAAGCCTGGCCTACAAAGATGTTGGGAAACTTAATGAATTGAAAGCTTGCTTTAAGATCACCAGGGAGAAGATACAAGAGACAGGCAAAATATTGCAATAAGTGTAACATTTCATCAGATTATAACAAATTTTAAAGTACTTCATGCACCAATTAATATAAAGATGTGCTCTGTCATACATTATTTCTTACAGGATCCACACTGCATTAAAAAGAACTAAACTTCTGGAGGGAAATTAGGAAGAGGTCGTAACTCACAGATTTCTGTCACCTAGACTCATCCCCTCCACATGGTCTCTTTTTCCCCCTTGCTTCCTTTTTCACTGTAATTCACACTTCTGCTATCCCCTATTTCACCCTGTCTTCCTCCCTCTGCTGTTGTGAAGTTATTGCTCACTAGGTTTTGTCTTCACGCAGGAGTCAAAAAGCATAAGAAGTAACATGGAGCCCCAGAGGCAACCACACTGGGACAGCAGCATTCGCATCTTCTCCTCCAGACGCACAGACTGCCTTTGGAAGTTGCGACAGGGCTACGCATCTGGGACTCCCCCAGATTTATGTGTCGCTTCTGTAGCTGCACAGGTTTTCTGCAGGGACCAGGCTGAAGTCCCCCTCAAAGAGAGCTTCACTTTCGTGCCTCAGGAGAGCCTCCATCCCTGCGAGCGTAATTTGGTCCATCCCAGACCCCAGAGACCCTGGCTTACCTGAGCAAGCCCGGTTCTTCCCCCCAAAGGGAGATACTCAGGCACTGCGTTATATATTACTGCTAATGAAGTTGCTTTGTTTGTTCTATTGCTTAGGGGAATAAGTTAATGTCTCAGGATGCCCTGTAACAGTATTTGGCTTTGTTTATTAAATATTTATTTTGCAAGATAAACATGGATAAGGGGCTCCTATCAGGGTTCCTTCTGGGAGGAGAGAGGGTCAAGAGTCTCAGAGGATAAAATGGGTATAGAGATCCAGGTTGGGTTCTAACCGAAAACAGCATACAGCACCCATCTTTTTAACAGTGTAAAAGATAAACAGTTTCATCTTCATAATTCTCAGACTTTATCCCCAAGCAGCCAAAAGAAAGCGCATCTGACATGCTTAGGGGTCTTGTGCTCTTCTTTGCCTGGGGCCTGACACTCCTTCCCTCCTCCTGGTGTAAAACGACTACGCTTGCCAAAACAGTGAAGGGGAGTCCTACAGTATCATTGTCACTGCTACAGGAAGGGGTTGGCAGGGCAGGACGGGAAAGCAGGATGGCACTGGTATAGGAAGCCTTCAGCAGCAGTATGGAGGGAAGGGGAGAGGGGGAATCACATGGATGGAGCACAGCTAGGATTAGCCTGTTCACTGGTGAGCCTGCGGGCTGTGTGCACACCTGATGAACCTTTCTTTGGGTAAGCAAATGGCAGAGGAAATACAGATAAATGCAACAGGTTAAGCAGTTATGATTAGAAGTGAGCACTGTAGGCTATCCTGAAGCTTTGCAGGGAAGTCAAGCCTCCAACCCCCTCCCCAGCAATGCTAGCAGAGTGATGAGTCTCTGCAGTCAGTCTAAGAGTCACAAGATCTAACTTACAGGGGTTTTAGAAGTGTCCTGTCCGATGCATCCCAATTCCCCCTCTCTGCCCCCGACGCCCAGAGAGGAATAGGCAGGTGGGAAGTGACGCTGCTCTCTTGCACAGCCACGTTGTACAAGTCAGAGTGAAGATGCCACCTCCTTTCTGCCCATGCACACATTTGAATCTGGCCTTTCTGCTCGGAGCCCACTGCAGCTGTTTGCAGAGAGAGGATCACCCCCCTGGTGTCCTCCTGTTGGGAGGGGCGACTCCCCAGGCTTCTCTTGGCTGGAAGCAGCTGTGAGGGAGGAATAGCCATCTCTTCCTGATGTGCATGGGAATAGAGCTGAGAGGGAGTGGTGTGGATTCAGCCTCCAGCCACCTGCTGTACGGGAACAGGCAGATCATTACCCAGAGAGCTCTGTAATTTTGCTTTGCAAACGCTTGCCCACTGGCGCAGAGCCTGAGGAGGAGAAGGGGGAGAGGGAGGCTGCTCACAGCTCTGCATGCCAAAAAGGCACTTTACCACGCATGAGGCCACCAAAGCTTCTGCAGCCGTGAGACCATGCAGGCTTAACCCTCTCTGCTGCTCCCCAAACCAGCTTTTTGTAAGAGAGCGGGAAGAAGTGGCAAGAGGGGTTAGAGAGGGAAAGAAGAACAAGGGGCTGTTGGAAGGAGAGAAGAGCGAGCAATGCAGGGAGGGAAAAGGACATGATGGCTAGGGAAAGGGGAGCATGCAGGCCATGGAGGTATGTCGGGACAGGAGTCCCTGCAAGAGCTGACAGCATGAAAGGGAGAAGACTCCATCCCCAAGGTCTCCCAAGCAGGCAAGCTGTAAGGACCCTCTGGGAACTAACAGCAAGAGCAAGGAAGAAAGCTGGGACTTTCTAAGTGCACTAAGGCTTCGCAGAGCCTGCTGCCTGGGGAAGCCGGGCTCACGAAGATATACAGCTTGCAACTACAGCAGCCTGCCATTCCTCCTGCCTCCCCCACCTCCCTAGAGCTTTTAAATTTGTGGGCAAATTTCAGCTAAATCTTTGACACGGCTACATCTCCATCTGGTATTATATTTTTACAAGTTTCATGAAAACAGGCAAATGGATGGCAGAGAGAAGCCAAGTTTCTATGAAGGGCCATGCTGAAACGTGAATTCAACAGTATTATCACCCAGCAGAGAACCCAAACAGGAGTGTGGTGCTGTGAATAAGAGTCACAACAAAGTTCAAACTCCAACTCTGAATAGTAGATTTTTGGCCAGAGATTGTGCAAAACCACTATGATTTGAGTAAGCTGGACTCCCAGAATCTGTTCCATGCTGATACCTGCTCTCCCTCAGATTTTGTTTGTCTGAATTCCCCAGAGATGTCCCCTCTGAGGTGTACATCAGAGAACGCAGCAAGCTGAACATGGCTGAGAACAAGTGTAAACCCAAGTGCTCAGCAATCATTTTCTTTGAAGCTCTCCCTGCCCTGCAACCACTGAGCCCACACACACACAAGCAGAAGATGGCTGCATCCTACGGAGGATCTCCACAGAGATCTGTGCAGAGCTTCCCAGGCAGCAGGGCCTTTACTGCACCATCTTGCATTGCACCAAGAATCGGTGCAGCTCTGACAGAGGTATGGCCCGAGAGGTTGCATGTGGCCAGGGAACTGCACACCAGCAAGGGAAGAGAGGGGCTCTACTGCTTTCCACATATCCCAGTTAATCTTTTGTTCTCTGCTGCTAGGCCTATGCCCAGCCAGGGAAGACGTTTTCAGTCCAGAAGGGAAATAGGGCTCAATTGCTCACACCCACATCCTGCTCCCAATTCCCTGGAGAGCTGGGAAAGCCTGTTCTTCTAAAAGCACCTCTAGAAGTTCCTTCTACATTCAGGTAGCTCCAAAAAGGGCAATGCTTCATGCTTTTCAAATACCATTCCCCAGCCTTGCCTTAAGGGCTCTGGCTAAAGTAAGCAACATGCCAACATCAGAAACATCTTGGGCAAAAAAGTATAAGTCATAAGGAAGCAGGTCTTTGGTATCCATGGCCAGATGCTCTCCTCTTTATAGCAGAGCACCTGTTTTCTATTTTGCAAGTGCTCTAAATTTCTAATAGTATAAGCCACAAGAAAACTAGAGCCGTTGTGGCCACCTAATCTATTGTAGCAGCAAACATGCATCCCAATTCTGCTGGCACTATTGTATGCTCCAGTAGCACCCATGACTTACAGGGTATTTACTGGGCTTAAAGTCACTTTAAGAAGCAACAGGATAACATTTTTGCATGTAATTTGATGACATTTTTATGAGTCACACCATTTTATCACAAATTTGCATGAGCCCTTATTTTTCTAATTATTTCTAAAAGTGTGCTATGAGTTCTTCAAGCATCTAATTAGGGAATCGTTGCCCTGAAAAGCTCCAGTCTGAGCCCCTTGATCCTACACATATACATGGAGGCTTGACTTCAGCATCAGGACTTCAGATATAAAAATGGACAAGGGACAGGCACGAAGGGGACAAAACCCAGGATGACTAAAGAGAGCATTCTATGTGTTGGTTGTTATGATTTTTTTTTTTCTTCCCCTTCTCCTGAATTTTCCATCCAGCTCTCACCCACTCACAACATGGTGCAGTGACAGGTGAGTCTTTCCTTGGCAGAGCTGAGAAATTGAAAACCTTAACTTTAAAATGAAAGAGTCCTTTCAGCCATGCTAACACTGCCCAGTGTGATGTTGGAATATAGCTGGGAATTAATGGGTCAGAACAAAAAATTTTCCCCAAACCGGAAAAAATTATGTATTGCTGTTGAATTGCTTCATTTCTTTCCTAAGTACATGAGGCAGAGCTCTCATCAATAAGATTTCAAGAAAAGAAAAAAAAAAAAAAAAAATCTGAGACTTTCTATATTTAGTAGCTTCTGCATTTTGGCACATTTGCTTGCTAAAAATACCTAAATGCACTTATTGGTGGGGTGGGGGAATCAGCATTTCTGCTTTTTACCATCCAATTATCCCAGCAACAAGAGGGGTAGACAATTGCAATTTGAGATTCCCTGACAGTTGTCTGCTGAACGTACAGCGTTTAAATGCCCGTGTTTGCAGAAGGCGAGGAACCCAATCAAGCAGGCTGGCGCTGAGGTTAGCACGTAGCCGAGGTGCTCGGCAGCACACCTGGGTGTGCCAGTGCTCAGCCCAGACAGTGGTCTGAAGTACCACTCCTCACCAGAGGCAGAGAGATGGTGCCCACATACCCCTAGGGCAAGGCAGAGGGGACGGGGCCACAGGCCACCAAAGCCAGCAGCAGGGCATGCACAGGGAAGGAGGACATGCCTGCAGCAAGGTGCCTGCCCAAACTCTCAGCCCAGGACACCTCTGAGCAATTGGGATGCACAACCTGATCCCCATTCCTGGATTAGGATGTAAGTTACTTCATTAGGGAATATGGGACTATGCTTACTCTGCTCTTTTCTTTAAGCACTGCCCCTGCATGGTGTCTGTTAGGTAGCCCCGTGCAGTTGGCCGGGGAGCTGAAGACCCGAGCTGTGAGCCTCTTCAGCCTGGTGAGGTGTGGTTGCCACAACCAGCCCCATTTGGTGGCTGCATCTCTGAAGAAAGCTGCTGATGCTGCTGCGGGATCGTGCTGCCCACGTGCATTAGGGCATGCATCCTGATGCATCCGAATTACATTTTTGGACCAGGACCTAGGGACAAGTTTCCTCGGGTCAGTTCTTAGGTTCAACCTTCTTTGCATGCAACTGCTCAGGTCACCAGGGTTTCCTGGGACTCAGCCTTCCCTTCAGTATAAATAATATAATTAGTAAGTAACTACCTCCAAGCATGAAGTGGATTTTATGAGTATCCTGAAGCTATTGGTTTAAAATGCTGAGCCATATCCTTTCAACATGACAGGCCCTGAATCTGAAGTAGAAGTTGTTCTTAAAGATAAGCATAACGGCCAATATGGATTTGCAAGAGCAGCTCTAGTCACAGTGATCTAGTTTCCTTTTCCAACAGAGTAACAGGGCTTGGGAGGCAGTGGGTGCTATGTCTCGACTCTAGTGAAGCTTTTGACATTTTGACATGTGACTCACGATATTCAAGAAAAGATTGTCTAGGTGAACCTACTGTGGGATAATAACATTTGGTTAGAAAAACATTTCTTGAAGATAGTTATCATTATTTCATTGCCAGATGAAAGATGTATTGAGTGGCTCCTACAGGTGTTCGTTGGAAGGTCCAGCACTAGTCAATGTTTCCTTTAATGACTTAGATAATGGAATAAAGAGTATACTTATTAAATCTGCAGATGACATCAAGCTGGGAGGGACTGAATACGCTGGAGGACAGAAATAGAATACAAGACAATCACAGCAAATTGGACAAATGATCTGAGAACACAAGATGAAATTCAACCAGGACATATTCATATAATTAGACTTAAGCAGGAATAATCAACTTTATAAATACAGAAAAAGAAACAGCCAGCTAGGTGGCAATTCTGCAGAAAGGGGTCTGGAAGTTACTGCAAATCACACGCTGAAAAGCAGTAGAAAACATGTCTCACCACCACAGGACAAGCAAGTATCATATTGGGACACTAAGGTTAGTCTGACAGACCTGTGATGTAGGTTTTTCCCCGAAGGATTATGTCCAGTCTTTGGTGTCCCACTCTGAGACAGAATCCAATTGGAAAGAGCCCAGGAGAGAAGAAGGGGAATGGTCAAATATTTAGAATCCGTGGCCAACAAGAGCATAGAGAACAGACAGAGGATGTCTAGATAAAGAAAAGATGTCTGGGGGAGGACACCCAAACAGTTTTCAAATATCTGAACAGCTGCTACAAGGAAAAGAATAATCGGTTTTCCATGCCCATGATGAATAAGAGGCAGTAAGTCCAACTTCAGCATGGAAGATTCAGGTTAATCTGTTAAGAATAGGGAAGCGCTGGAATAGATTGCCCGGAGCTCAGTCAAAATATTGTCAAGGGCAAAGGAGGTGCAGCTGAACATGCCTGGGGCAAGGAGATGGACTAGATGATCTTTCAAAGTCCTTTCCAATCCTATTTCCTATAGCTTTTTTTGATCACTAGTAGCAAGTTTAAAGAGAAGGTGTTTACAGAACTCTCCATTCCCCCTCCTTCATATCAGATATTTTTCACAATGAAAAGGAAGATTTTTGAAGTTTTTACAGTGCAGCAAAACACACACACCAGTCCCTACCCGGCTTCAGCAAATCTATTTTCTAAATATGCCAGACACACAGTTAGGTACTCTCAACCCTATGTGGAACAGAGCTTGAGACATTAATCTTTCAGCAACAAAAACACAGTCCTCTTCTAACAAGCCTGCATAACTGTTCCTAGGGGTGACTACGGAGCTGCAGAGCCCTGTGGCTCCCTACACATGCCTTCCTCGCTCAGTAGCCCCGGCTAAGAAAAGTGTTTACATCCCAGGCTCACAGGTCTGTGCAGTCCCAAAAATAAAGTGGTTTTGGGTTTTTCAGGTTTTTTGTTTTAATGTTTTCCTGTGGAAGCTTCTCATACATTAAATCTTATGCACTCACCCAATAAACTAAAAAGATATGTCTAAAAAGATTATAAAACCCTAAAACCAGTATCAGTCTCAGACTCCAAGCATAGGACCAATGGCAAATAATGTTTGCAAGACCTGTATTTGAAATCAACCCTCATCTCTTTATGAGAACAGGAGAAGCCCTTCTGCCAAGAGCTAGAGCTGTTGCAGGAGCTGTTGTGCAGGCAGACACCACGCTGTCCTGCTGGAGGGCAGAGCACGCCCTTGGAAATGGGGAGGAAGCACATGCTGGGAACACCGTGCCCTGCTG